>NW_019213535.1:135709-185491 GCF_002532875.2 Varroa jacobsoni | reverse complement strand
ATGGTATATGACAACGTATATATATATATATACGTTGTCAAGCGTACTGCGAGGTGATACTATCGCCTAGGCGTGAGTGGGTCCATATGTTAATTGATATAAAATATTATTGGTACAACTGGTGAATTAATTAACATGTACATTATTAAAAAACAAAAACTTGGTGTTTCACCATAGGTGATATTACCCAAATCTCCAAAATGTTCATATATATTCTATAGATTGCTTTAATAAAACAGATTTTGAGCGATTGTAAACGCATGTGCGAAAATACATCGTTATTTTTCGGTGTCCCCCTTACATTCAAATCGTTGAAAACACTCGAACGTTGCAAATTTTAAAAGCAATTTGCTATGGAGCAAGTTAACAGGAACGACTCTAGAAGAATAGTTTGATCTATAATACACGGTTCCAGGGCGACATCAGAAAACCCTGCGGCCGACATCTGTTGCCTTAACCTGTCTGTCTCGGTAAGCTTCATCATGGTGAAGTACATAACCAGAGACAGGAATTGACTCAGCTACAGATCAGCATGTAGTGTACATCTTCGAGCTTCTTTTTCTCGCAGTGTGACAGAATATATCTTCGTGTTTTTATTTGCTCCCTTCGGTCGTTTTCAGTTTTCAGAAGCTCTTAAGTTCGGTGACATTGTCAATAAGAACGCCTCAGCACCTTGAAAGCATACCCATAGAAACGTCGCATGCTCTTCAGTAGTAGAACTACCGTCGTTAATGTGACCTTAATGTCATGTTTTTTTCGGCGCTACATTCGCAACGCGCAATGGCATCGCTCCGATTACAGATGGAGGCCCCCTCTGCCTAAGGAGAACTGTTCTTGATAGAGCAACGCTCACCAAAGTAGACCGCAAGCCACCATCTACAGCAACAGATCACTGCACAGCGATTCGCTTGCGTGTCTAGTTAGTATTGTCATATCTAAGGACCCCCGCCCCCCGGGGGGTCGTTTTTCTCTCACCCTCTCTCTCACTCTCTTACTCTCTCGAGGACGATGTCAGCGAAGTGTGGAGAAACAGCTAGACTCGTGCTTCCGAAGTTCCATTCTGTGTGGAGAATCTTGTCCTTCTGCTGTAGCAAATAGGGACGGCGGAACGACATCGGCAGCGATAAACAACAACAGCAACCAGAAATTCTGTACTGAGATTTCTTTTTGTGTGGTGACCAAATAAAAACTCGAAGTCGATCGATCTCCACTTTATCTGTAATAGAAGTCTTCTCATCGGAACAATATTTGCGGGAACAGCAGCAGCCGCGGTGAAGGTACTGAGAGGGTATCACTACATTGGTTGCATCGATGTTCCGCACTAATTCGACACGCGGAGTCCTCGGGCCATTTCAGGAACAATCTATGGCTACGATTTTTTTTCCTGTCAGTGTTGCAGGTTCCAGTTGAACGGGCGACTTGTTATTGCCTCAGATGCATAAAATGTACTGGACTAGTTCTGCGACAAGCAAGTCTAACTAATTCTTCCACCTAATTATATGACGTTGTAACGTGTAAGTGTCGACAGATAAAAATGTGCCTAACGAAGTATATATAAATCATTTATATATGACATAATTCATAATTGTCAAATTTTAAGGAATTATCATAATTTTTTTTAGGTCTCATTTTGTCGAAGTATTCTAATTGCAAAAAAGCGTCCATCCTGAGCGACATTATGAGAAAATCGGTAACAAATGTATTTACTTGTACCGCTAGAATAGTACAGGTATTTGGTAGTTGGCATTTAACCTAGCAAACCTAGAGGTACAGAAAAAAAAGGAGAAAAATATCTGTCACTGCGAATACCGACAAATAGCTTAAAAAACAACGCATGTTTCTAAATGGGTTCCTAAATCTTTTCTATGCTAAATTAAAAAACTGTCTGAAAGTAACTAAATTTACTAGAACTTTTCATCTCTTCATATCGTATTTATATATATCGAAATTAGTATACAGTAAACCTTCGCGGTTGTAAGTAAATTATTTCAATAATCAAAAATACAATTGCATTTGTTATTTGCAATTAATTAAGCACCGTTTCGATAATAAATAGTCTGTTCTTTGATGAAAAATAAGCTTTTGCAGTATTCTGTTTAGGATATTTTATTGCCTTGAATACACTCGTTTTAAAAGATAAGGAACACAGTGTTATCATTTGAACAAAAAATCCCACTCTTTTATTTCAAAACCACCTCGAAATCGAAATAGAGTGATATCGGGTCGCAGGCAGTAAAAACGGTTAAACTGAAGCTGCTCATACTACCTTGCCCGCCCTTTTTTTTGTTTTCCCGCCGTTAGCAGACGACTATCGTCATAAACAAAGGCAGCGAAAGGCCATTTGTCAACAAGCAACTTCGTGTGTTAACGCCATGCGGTAGATCGAACAGCGCGCAAAAGTATAATAGTAGTAAACGTAGCCCCACTTTGAGGGGGTCTCTCTGAACATTTTATGCTGTCGCAGTACAATGGCATTATTTAATCCTTTTCGTGAAAATGTGTCGATTCCACAAATGCCTGTACCAACGGTTCCGACAAGCGTGAGCCCCAAGGGTGCATCCCCAAATTTTCCCGAAGGTGGTTTTCGCGGTCGAGGCGCCGGGCGATTTTCACAAGGGAGACCCCGAAGAGGAAAAGGGTTACCATGGGGATTTCGTGGTTGCGCCGGAAAACGTGGAAGGAGTGAACGATTTACGGAAACTTACAGAAATAGTTCAGAAACTACTTTGGAAAGTGATGAAGTGTCACTGGAATTTCAATGTGAAGCGTGTGAACGTGTATTTTTCAGTCAAGAAGATCTGAAGGAGCATTTCAATCTTCACGTCAGCTGTCCCTACTGCAAGTACGCCGCTCTGCAACAACTAGTACGTTACATGTGGAATCAGTAGATAAGCAAAATGCTATTTCACAGAAGTTACTGTAGTTCTTCTCCTTATATATATATATATATATATATATATATATATATAAGGGGAAGAATATAGTATAGAAGGAGAAGGTATATATATATATGTCTTTTTTGTTTATAATATTTTGTAATAATTTTGTAGTGAGCTGCCACACTTCACATCATTTAAAATATTACAGTTTATCCAAGTAGTATAGTACAAGTTATAAAATTCTCGTATTTTTGCAAGAGTTACGCATTTAATATATTATGTGCGCATTTATTTGTTGCGTAAATACTTCTACTAGGTCTTTTGGAATGATATGATAGTTGTTGCTTCTATTTCACACTTAAGATGGTCTTCTGTAATCTGAGTTCTAAGGTTACAGCCAATACACAATGGAGTGCGTGTTATCTTAGCGCCAAATCTATTTGTTAAACTCCACGCCCTATCGTATATTATCATTAATGTTGGCAGTAAAAACAAGCTCAGATTCATTTTTACATACTTACACAATTATATTTGTGCATTGAAGTTTGCCAATGATATTTCCTTATAAGAGATACTAAAATACAAGATCTTATTATATTATCAACGCACATCTTATGAATCTGAGTTGTTCAACGGATTTTTTTCCATTACTTCTATCTTAATATTCATAGGTTGATCTTCATGTTAAGCTGATTCACGATAAGCACCTTGCATCCAAGGTCATGGAGCAAAGTCCTGAAGAAATAGCGGAATATCTCGCGGAGAGACGCCGAAAGTTCCCGAGAAGAAAGGTTGAATCAGAGAGGCCGCAAGATGAAACCTCAATTTCGACAGACTGTACTGCTGCACAAGAAAAAAAAGGAGTTATTCATCAAGATAATGTTCGGGGAAATAAACGAGGAAAATTTGGCCACACTATTATAAAGTAAATATGAGACAATATTTCTTCTGGTCTAAGTTGCAACTCAAAACCTAGTTGTTGTATCGTACCAATCAATAAAAATGCGACTAACGTTTTCTTACTTGATTCCTTAAATTAGGGACTGCAAAGACAGAAACGATGAGACGAATGGTTTTTCACAAGGCCGACGATCACGAAATCGGAAACGAAATCGTGGCCGACAAATGCGCAAAAAAAAATTCCAACAGCCAGTTGTTCCACTAGAAGACAAAGAACCTCAGATTGTCGGAGGCGTTCAGCGGTTCAAGGGTCTAGGGTTGACCAGCATGGCCGCCCCGAAAAATACTGACGATGAGCCAACAGCTGCCGGGCAAGGTAACATTTCCGACGTCGATGACTATTTACCAACTACTCCAACGCAGCGTCCATTTGCCGCGTCTAGGGCTTTAGCGTCACTAATGGTGTGCTATGCTGACTCAGATGACGAAGACGTGTCGAAGGCTCCCGTCATCAAAGTGGCCCGATTTGAAGATCAAAGTGTACCACAGAATCGAAATAATCAAGTGAAAACGCATCTGCGCAGTAACAATTCCAATCCTAACCCTTGTCTGCAACAACTGGAGTCATTGAAAGTATCGGATCTACAATTAAAAGAAGAATCTGTTACTAAAGGTTCGATGCCGATTATGGCCCCATCTGTCCCGAGGAAACCAACCCAGAATGACAGCCCAGTGGATCCCGAAGTCCGAGCTGTGCTCGGTTCACTTGTGGATAAATTGGCATCCGCTGGTTCAAAAAAACGCGTCCCGCCAGTTGTGCAAATAAGTAACAGGAAGCTGTCACTATTGGAAAAACTTCTTGCCAAAGATATACGTCATGAAAGAAACATTCTTCTTCAATGCGTTGATTTTGTTGTTCAAAAAAAATTTTTCGATGGCATGAATTATGATGTATAAGAGTATGTTTAATAAAGGCGTAAGCATATATCCACTGTATTAATCTACTGTACCTTGCACACCGTTTGGTGCAGCTTTTGTAAATACACTGATAAACAAATAAATTCTGTCATTTATTGTATGACGGGTCTATTTTTTCAGAATTATCAAGTTAGGCGTTATATATATATATATATATATATATCTATATATATATATATATGACATGTTCTAGAAACAGTTGTTGTGTATTCAAATTTGCACATAAGCGAGATCAAAATAAGCTTCTCTTCCTAAACGTATCATCCGTGAGCTGTTCCTTTACTTGCAACCACCGCCGTTAATATTAGTAATATTAGTCTTATTCCGGTATTGTGGTTTCAATTGGTTTTATTATAAAGTTTTTTTTATTTATAATTTCTTATTTATTGGTAATATACGACACGTCCTGCAAAATACTTCCTGCTGTCGCATGAACCATTTGTTCAATAATTAATTCGGTCTCGCTTAGAATGCCACAAAAAGAATCATACTTATGTTCTCATTGAGCTAAGCTCACGTGTCCTAATATATTCACTGTTACAAAATAGAGGGCAGTCATAAAAATCTTGAACTGTTTTGGAGTACAAGTTGACTTTTTCACCTAGTTGTACCATTTCAAAGCTCTAGCTGCCGTTCGCATTGGAGCGCTGCTGCTGCCATATTGCAAGATAGAGTGGGCAACGCAGGCGTTTGTTCAGTTGGAAACTAGGATCAGGCCGGTCTACGATGCATCGGTGTGGGTTGTTCCTGCACCCTTAAGTGAATTAACACATCATCCCCGCGGCGTTAGCGTACTGCATCAGATCTCGGACTTTCTGTGTGGCGGCAGCTTCGAGGCTTAATTTTCGCGAAGCTTCCTTTTTTTACCGGTGTAATGGCGTCTTTAAGCGATCAGTGGTGTCTGCTCGCTTGTGGCTACTGCTACTGCTGTTAGTCGTCGAAAAGCGGAAACAGCGCAGAGCTAAACATCCGTTGCGAATGTCGTCGCCTCTCTGGATTGAGCTATAAGCGTCATCCAAGTGGCGACCAGCCGCGTGCTTGCTGCAAGCGGGTGTTCGCTTGGCACACCGCGCTCTGAGCTGGGTAACTTGCCGGGGTGGAAGAAACAGCTCGAGCGGGCTATGAACGAGGGGTTAGTTAACGGGCTATGTAGAGGACGGAAGCGACGATGATCCAAAGGAATCGGCCTCCGCTCAGGATGAGAACTGCGACGGGTCCGCCGCTTGGTACGCACTGAAACTCAGTGAAACAGTGACTTCCGGTTGGTCGCGTGGCCACCGACCGCGTCGCCGAGTTGCGTTCAACTGGAGCTGCGATGCTTCTACTGAATAGGGCTCCTTCTCCGTCGAAAAGCAAAGAAAATGGGAGGAAACAACCAGGACACAGTCACCGGCGCGGCCTTTTGCTCACAGCTCTTTCTATACTCCATCTTATCTTTCTCCGTCGCTCTTAGAGGGTAAGATCGTTGCGCTGTGGCAACGATTGAAAACGCTGAAAAAGCAGATCCACCGACCGAGTTCGGGGGGCTGGGGATTGGGCAGCGATAGAGTCCACACCAGCGGCAAGAGCAGACGACTGAAGCGGCAGCAACGTGGCCAGTGGGCCACCAACTTCAGCATGGTAGCGCGCTTCGTTTTTGCTCCGCGGGCATCTATACTTCGCTGCTATGCTGTCGTGGTGAGTGATCAAGGGTGAGGCCTAGGGCCGCGAACACAGAGGGGAAGGGGCGTCAGTGGCACTATGGAGAGCCAAAGGGCCATGGAGCCTGTGCGGCTCAATTGGCTGCGCCATCAAACAGGCATGTTTGAATAGGAGATGGATTGGCAGTGGGGCACTGTGTGTGTCTGCGAAAATGAATGTGGGTCTATAGTAATGCGAACGTCGACTGACGTGGGAAGACCACCGCCGATGCGGGTGATGGATGTCACACTGAGGCTCTCATTGGGGGGTATGCCACAGAAAACGAGAGATACAGGATCGATGAGGACTGTCAAGCAAGTCAACAGTGATTGTGAAAAAGCTTGACCGAGGGTGAAGAAGCATTGCGAGAACAAGGGAAAAGAAGGAAAGCTATTGACACAAGAGTCGCGACGAGCAACACGATGACCAAAGAAAATTTGAGATTAAAAGTTGCTGACTGGTTAAAGCTGCTGAAGACAAAGACAGAAAGAGACCAAGGGTGACCGACCATTTGCTGTCGAAGTATACGCTCAAGTACATAAATGGACAGAGTGATAGATATGACAGGATCTCTAGACTTTTCAGGACCCTTCCTGAGTCCTGATACCTATGAACATTTATCTGAACGCGTCGTTCCTGCCAGACACTGACACGCTATCCACTTGAATTGAAAAAATCGTTTCCAAATTTAACGGTATGCTTCTCCAAACTTAATAAAAAGTCTAATTATGTCTTTCAACTCTGATGTTGCTCATATGGTACTCATTTTCTGCAGAGGAAACTAGACGAAATAGTGAGGTAAATTTTACGCGGGCTTTTTACATTAGTTAGAAAGAACGGTTAACAAAATAATAGTTTATTTGCCACATGATGTAAGCAAGTGGTTACCGTAATTTTCCCCCTCATTTGCCTAATTTCTATCATAAGCAATTGTAGCACAGTTCAGTTACAACATATAACAATAGCACAGGCACCGTCCAGTTCTGGGATGCATGCACTTATTTATTTACGGCGACGCATGTTAGAAATCCGTACTACTCAAAAACGGCAGGAGTTAGTCACTGACAAGCCAATGTATTTCCTCACTGACTCTATATGTGTTGTTCTCATTGGACCCTGAAAGTAGCCCTACTGCCGCTGGCGTGTCTGATGTGTCCATGTATACTACATAAAGCTATTTGCCGTTAATAGTATTTACCTATTGGTGATCCTCGGGGGCATGGCCTTTTGCTTGCCAGAACTCACCCGTCCGTCCTCTCGTTGATCGAAATGAGCAGCGAATTCTATGAAGGAATCATGCACAAGCAAGAGAAACGGAATCATCAGCCTGCGTCTGCATGAATGACTGCGAATAGAGATAATTTCTTCCTCCTTTATGCCAGCCCCAGCACGAACTCGATGGTAGCATATGACCTCGTTTTTCATCCTGTCTCAGTTCCACTTATTCTCCACCGTGCAGGGGCAGCCGTAGACGACATGGCTGTGTAAACGAACAATGTACCTACCTCATTGCTAACCGGTGCTGCTATATCATTTTTCTGCTATTACTAAATTCAGCCTAGTACGACTCGCTATAACAACCCCTAGAATTTACTATTCGTTTTAGCCTTTTGCCTCGTTTCTTCACAGCTTCTCACTCGCACACATAGATATTACATACTACAGGCGTATTTTCATCGTCGACGGGTTGCTCTACGAATCGGGTCTCGCGTGGTGCGCGTGTAAACGAATTGTCTTACTTTTTGGGCCGGTAGCACCAAACCGACCTCGCCCGCTTCGTTTCGTTAACCTGTTCACCTGTGCTCTCGGCTCAGCAGCTTCTTCTGCAGCTTCTGAGAGCAGCGGCACTCACAGATGCTGCCGACTGGCATAACATCCAGCAGCAGTCGCCACGGCGGCCAGTGGAGTTATTGGGCTCAATGCAAATCTAATCAAACGTGCCCTCCAGCCACGCGATTTTCATACGTACACAGTTGCCCCTACAAGCACACATGCACGCATACATCCGGTCCTTGTTTAGAGGCAGAGTTTGCCAGGCAGACATTCATATCGTAGATGGATATAGATAAGTGACCGACTGGGTTAGGCGCTGGATCAGACACGCAGGCAGTGATCGTAGAACAATATGGTCGCCGCTATTGGGAGATTCGTTGATGTACGGGCTTCATTGGGCGGTCATTACAGGGTAGTGGATGGACCCAACTAAGAGAACTGTCGGATAGGCTTACAGCTGAGACCCGATCATGAGTCAATTTTTGCACAGCAGAGAATGCGCAGCACTAGTTGCAGGGTTTGTTTTCATTGTATGTACGTAGTCGTTACCGCTGTTGACGATAACGATGAATATCTGACTGAATTTTTAGCTGTTCCTACTTACATTTTTATCCATCCCTGATTGTTATTGACCGGCTGGAAGATTTAAAAAAAATAGACAGTCTTTAAATATTATTGGGCGTCTGCGAAAACTCATCAAACATGTGTCCTTCAAATAATATGATATTATAGTTAATCTGAAATTCAAATATTTCGATCAGTGACCTTTGGGATAAATCGATTGTTGAGGATGCGCGTCAAATCTACGTTTCACATACAAAGAAGGAAGGCATGCCCTCACATTTCGAGGTGATTCGAATAGCGCTTCTGCTTGTGAGAACGTTGATGGAAATATAGAAGAACCAGCAATTAGGTCTATAAGCATAATTTAGAAAGCGTCCGCTCGCGCCTTTTAAGAAATAACATTTTTGCGTAACATACTTGCAGCGATTAAACTTGCTGTTAGTTGTACTCGAAATCTGAATTCTAATGGATGAATAGACAATGATTCACAGGATACTGTTGTATCTTGTTCCTTCTGAAGGGTCGTAGAGATGCAAAAGTGCTGCGACAATTACGTCGCTGAGCGGAGTAAACATTGTAGATACACTTAGAGCAAATAGAGCACAATCTGTTTGTCGGCCTCAGTCCCTCAAAACGTATTCCATCCCTGGCAGTAGAATTTAAATACCACAGTTTACCATCAGATCGTTTGAGCCTTTGTTTTCGTACGCTTGGCGAATTATCGTAGCAAAACATCTTATTAACCCGAGACTTTATGCGGACGCTTGACGAAGGATTAAAAGTGTCATCGAGTGTCACCGGTAGCAAATTAAATCACATCGAATCTATAGTCAGTAGCTAATGTTTCGGGGGGGGGGGGGGTAATGTTCGAACAATCGTGACCTGTACGTATTAAAGAATATAACATACATTACTTCGATGTCTATGAAGTCAATTTCCATTATATCCTATTTTAGACTAAGCAAATACTTAGCGCCTCAAATTTCGAAATCCGGCTGACAGGTCCAACTGAAGTGCCACAAATGTCATACTTATGATACGCTTTTATACACTTATTCAGTATTAAATTTTACAAGATTCACACGTTACCGTAGGAATTTGATCCGGGAACCTTATGATTACATATAGCGAATGCAAGTTCTAAGTTGACCCGCTACTATAACTACGAAACAAGCCTGCAAATGATCAGTTTGTGACTTGAATAAACTAGACCTAAGCGTGCGATATGGTTCGGGATGAGGTGTACTTTGCAGCGGAAATAGACTAAATCGTGTGTCAAGCACGCTTCAACGCGGCCTGTTAATAGATGGGAAAATCATTGGAACGCAAAAAAGCAACATAAACATAAATGAATTGAGTTATGGCAGGCCTAGGCCACGCATCAGTAAAATCTCGCTGAACACTAACTTCTTTTCACTAATGTAGCATGTGTAGTGAAAACGGTCAGTGTAGAACCCGTTAGTCGATAAAGCCATTTCTATGTACCATTAGCTATATTAAAAAAGGGGTGATTAAAATCAACAATACAACGTACCATTAGTTTCTGCCAAGTGATGCATCAACGATGTATATGTCGAATGGAGAAAAAAGTGTACTCTTTTATTAGTTAATATCACTTTATGGGGGAATTACATTTGGCTAATTATGAACGAGACTTCATAGAAACAGACAGACCGCTGTACAAAATAATGCCGGGTATTGTTCTGGCACCGCGTTGGCAGCCGGTGAGAGGCCGGACAAACGTATACGTATTCGGCAGCGCCCTTTTTTGTTTATTGTAATGCCTATCATGTGAGTCTATTTATTACCTAGTTCCCTAGTCGTGCCACGTGGTACCAGCGTTCCCTATTTCCTGTTTAGCTCTTTTTGGATCTATGGCGTTAATAAGTATAGCTATTATTGTGTGCGCGACGTCGACAATAATAGCCAACAAGCTAAACGTACAGAATCAATGTACTCGAACCTATCTCAATAGACGTAGTTTATATGAGTATATTCGTTGAGGAACGCCATAGTCACTGTGATCACCGGGGTGACGATGTTCTGGTCCACTGGAATATATATTAACAAAAAGACGTAGGCATTTCCTTGAAATGCATTTCGCGTTAGGGAAAGATAATTTATTAGCTACGTGTATTTCTTTCCAGAGCTCAGGTCGACAAACATTAGACAAGGGCAGTATAGCCCAGTAGGCTGCGAGTGGATTTGGAAATGCGCATATTGACAGCTGGTACATAAACAGGTTTATTTTTTCACGTCCAACCTCTTTAATATGATTGGCTTAGTGTTTGAGAACTGTTATCAATAGTGGGTAGCGGTTCTTATGACTAAAGTATGTATATTTTGGCTAGAAGGAAACTAGTAACAGAAAGTGACAGTATACGCAAATAGTCATCCCAATAATCACACTATTCCTAATCCGGGATTGGCGTTGGGAACTATATAGTTTTCGGTTTCCGTTATTGCGTCTTCGTGCCATGCTAATAGTCGAAAGATGAAGATGTATATAAATGATAACAATAGGCAAATTTGTAGACCCTCTCGTGCAACGTTTGTGTTCGAGCTGTCATTATCGTTTGATGTATTTATAACAATCTGGATCGTCGCAAGAAAGATTTTCGAGCAACCACAGTGTTTAATTAAAGTTTTGTTTCTAGGCAGCGCTAAAAATGTTATAGTTGCTTCTAGCAAATGGCTTGGTAAAAAAAGATTAATGTTGACTACGAAATATCTCACCTTTTGTATACGTTGGTTTGAGTGTAGATACCCGTATATGTGTTGTTTCGCTGGTGCAATAGAAGCACACTATATCCAAGTGGCCATTGTGGTCTATAAGAACCAACTTAGAAACGTGTCAACTAATTTTGAGGGTATCTAGGCCACTCTGTGGCATGCTGTCAATCGGCGACTTTGGCCACCTTGGACCCCAGGACTACTGTTTAGCCCACCCCGGACCTTACTCTCTCTCTATACATATATCTTTCACGTACAGTCACAATACAAATGAAAGCGCCAATTGAAATTGTTCACCTCACACCGGACTTGCTCTGTTCGTGAAATTTCGGTGCTCAAAATAGCTAGTAAATAAATATTGCCTCGCTTGATAAGGACTTGTCAGTAAGACGAATGGCCCTTTTTCGAATCTCGCAGAAGATTATGTAAATATATCAAACAGCCGGCCAACAGACGAAACCCTTCGCGTTCTTTATTATTGAGATCTCGAGATTAAGCTGCACATAGATGCACCGCGCCTAAATACCGCCGAATAGCCGTAATAATGTTAGTGGTAGAAAATTGTAATGATAATACAAATCAACTTGTCGTTTGAGATTGCGAATCAGACTCGTCATACTCGCACGACAATTTCTGGTCAGCGAAGAGCGAAGAGTTTATTTATGGGTATTTGCTGCTGTTGCTGCTGCTGCTGCTGTTGTTGTTGTTGTTGTTATTGTTATCGTTGTTGGTGCCGATGAAAATGGTTTCGAACAATGCACTTTTTCTACTTGTCAGGGTATCAATACGTCGCTCCCTACCGATTCGTAGCCCCCTAGCCATTCACGATGTTAGAGAATCAGGCATACCGCAGAATGCATCAGTGTTTTTGTCGGCGACTGATGCAACTTGTATTACTTTATCTTCCATTATAAAACAGCTATAATATTAGCTGAATGAATCGCTGAAAAATGTTTTGTTTAATGGACTTTTGTGAATTGAGCCAGCGCCACTGCGTCGATTTCCGATTAGCTCGATTCTGCGTGCCGAGTTAGGTTTATTGATATTGAATATTCGTTCGATTCTACTAATTCCAATGGTAAAAGCTAAAACCGTGTCCATATCGAGGTATCTGCTTTAAGCGTGCCTGTCCAGGAAATTCTTCTAAGATTACTTGAACTCCCGCCATCGTAGTAGAACCGTTCGTGTGTTGTTTTGTGTGTGCATTTGTCACCTCTCCGTCGTTTCTTTTCATCGTAGCGGGAACCTCCGAGAAAGTAAGAACGACCAAAACGTGACGAGCTCCTAGCTGCTAACAATCTATGAAACCCGGTCGGTGAGAGTCGATGAGAGACATTTCGTTAGAAAACTAGCCGTTATCACACGTCTGGTAGAACCAACCACGGACATATAGCTTCGAGCGATCGACCGAGAGACAGCCATGCACAAACTCCAATCCCGGCCACTTCGTGGGGGGTCGCCGGTTCCCTCACTAGGGACAGACTTTGCTGCTGTGCAAAACTGTGTTGTCTTGTGTTGTGTACTGTTCGATAATTCGCAACGCCTCCGTCGCCATAACGCATGCGTCGATTTAAGTATACATACACAAAGGAATACAATAGTGACAACAGCGACCCTAGCGATTTCCGAAGCTCGAGAGACGGCATCCACCTAGCTCGTTCAGTCAGGCAGAGTCGCGGCCGGATCGATGGCCGCCACGACCGCCCTATGGTGGACTATCCAGCGGTCGGTCGAACTATTATTATAGAATAGTTTACCCTATATGGTGTTTGATCAAGACCCGGCGGAAAATGTGTCTGAAGGATCTGGTGATATATTTATGGAGCTATGTCTGTATCGTTGGCTGAAAGCTGTAGCTTTCTACCTGGATCATCAATGGCCGACACGTAACACTTCGAACAAAGACACTAGAGTTTTGCAGTAGGTGTAGTTTTGCAGAAGAATGAGAACGTGCATACGGCCGGTAGATAAAGTAGTTAGATCACCGCAGACTAAATATCGGGCAAAGATCCTAATCGAGTTTTGAGGCTCAAACCCTTCTCCTAGCTATGATTCTGCTACAAAGACGATGAGGTTTAGGGAATCCTCAAAGCGTTATACCGAACGACTTCCTCTGTACATGTTGAGAAGTGGTCTTATTCAACCGTTTACGTAGTCAAACCATAGTGATGATGATTATCCTCAGAGTGAACCTATTTCGCATCGTTACCGTCTATCTGGTCCCTAACTTCCGATCAGAACCCTCTGATAACAGAGTTGTGCTTAAGGTGTTACCTGATTGTGATCGAGAGACCTAATCCCACGTGACATTAATCCGTAATTTACTTTAGCATTGAGATTTAGCCTGTTTGCGCTAAACGTAAACTTCTTAAAACTATCACGCTGGTTAAGTTAAACAAGTTAAAAAAACAGAAATCGAGTTTATTACTTCTTCGAGCACCGACGAGCACCTTGTCGTTACGAACCAACATTTTCTTTGAAATAGATTTACAATATTATTAAAATAGATATACAAGACTCACTGAATTTTAGGTGATTTCGGAAAGAGACTGCCTGATAACTTATTAGCGTAACGCACAATACACAAACATTTAGATTTGTCCTCAGCAGAAGATCAATTAAAAGCACTTATTGTTCTAAATGTAATAATTTATCAACAAGTATCACATTTAAAATTATAAAGAAAAAATCAAATCATATAGAACATTCATAGTGAAACAATGACGAAAGAAAAAATTGAGTTTCCATCGCTATGTGCGCGGTTGCATGTATGTTGATGACGAGTCGCGGTACGCCCCAACCTACTAGCATCTGTTACTGCCAGTTGAGGGTCGTCGTTGTTGTCGCCTGCTTCACACGGGACACAGCTGCAGCACGTCCGATTCGATTGGCATGAATGGACAACATGAGTGTGCACGCGTGTGCAGGCTACTGTGCAGCTGGCGGCATTGGTGTCCGTGCCCTTACCTCGGTACTATATGCAATCCTATTGGTTTAAATGTATAATACCACCGCGACATCATCCATGTAGAATAGATAGAGATGAATCCATCTCCACTCTCTGTTACTTCCGCAGTACAAGGGATGGCATAATACACCTGTAATACCCACAGGCAAGCACATACAGTCAGACACTGCGACACGAAAAAATATCTGAATCATGAGCTCAATAGTTGACGACTAATGACACAAACAGCAGTGGTCACACAGGACAAATCTTATCGCTTTGTAAACTTGGCCTTTTCGAAATATCGATCCTGCGAACTTACAGGATATTACAAACTGTACAAAGACAGGCGGCGGTTGCCAGAAACACATTGAACTGCAAGAAGGAAGCGTAAAAATGTTTGTGTGTCAGTGTGTATTAAAAGGGTGTGTATTATTCTTAAGTAAGTATGCAATACATTTATAAAAGCCCTTAATGTAAACTAGTCGCTATCGGTCCCTCTATGGTCGCCGGATGTGTATGAATGAATATGCTGTTTCCCCTTATGCTACGTTGTTTACTGTGGTTGAGTCTTATTGTTATCTATGTTGTTGTTGCTGCTGTTGTGGCTATCCCAAATCCCAAAATGGAATCGATACAACAGGAAAGCCTGTTGGCTTTCTGTTTAGTGGGAGCGATCGAAGCCGACGACTAGAAGTTTAAGAAAAGGGCCAAGTACTTAGAGGTGAGCCAGTGTGCAACCCACCGTTGCTTATGCAGGTAGAAAAGTAAGTGGCTGTTACGATGCCGGCGACTACCGTCTGTAGTACTACTGTCGCTGATGACGTGAACTACAACCACAAGAAGCTGGCTGGAGTCCTCGTCCAAACCTAGGCCTCGGTGCTTACCGGCTGGCAGGTCGTCGTTATATCAATCCCCTGCCGTCTCCGAGTGGAACAAGATGGGCTTAAAATCGTCCTCGTCTTTGGCTTCTTCTCCGTCGTCAGCGGTGACTTCAAACGATCTTGGTTGCTCGTTCGTTCGTCGATCTGAACGACGAGGGATTTGTGAGGGATTTATTCCCGTCCGGGTGTGGCATTGTATATTGTTGTATTTATTTTTGCATATGTCGCACGAACCCAATGTGTGATGGCTTGCGACTACGGATCAGCCCGCCCCGACCGCCCAATGCACTCGATAGTGTCAACTATAGCCAGCATTCTGAACTAGTACTCCATTGCCAGAACGCAGCCTGTAGCAACGGCAGCAACAGTATTGCAGTAGTACTAGCAGGAAATCTTTGCACGGCCTCAACGCGTATCCACAGTATACTTCAGTGTGCCACAATCCGGGAATAAATTTAAGGAGACTTCAAACAGTTGGTCGGCAGAGATGACCACAATAACGAATCCACTTGCTCTGATGGGATTTTGAGTCCAGAAATCTTGGGGGCCTGCTAATCTGCCAGAGACCTTCGAAATGTTGCATTATAGCTAAAGAACGAATAATAAGCATGTCAAACGGTTTGTAATAATCGAATTAGACAAAACGAAGCTGCCGACAATATCGTAATTAATATCGAATCAAGCACTCAACCGAAATGAAGCAAAGGCGATTAAAGGAGGTGTCTTTAAAGCTGGTTCACTAAGATATTGTATCTTGGAGCACTAATAGCATTAGAGTTTCATCACTTGATCTTCTCATTTAGCAAGTTGTCGGCTTTCAAGCGTACTTTAATTATTAAGCTGACTTGACAGCTCTTCACCCAAAGCCACTTCTCAGTGTTTTTTTTTTATTGAATCATTTTGCCACCACAGAATCTTCCTACAACGAATAAATGGATAGATTATTTTGTGACTCGGCTACTTCGGTCTTCTACTGGGAGTCACATGAACACTAATACAGTTCCGACCTTAATCTCCTTTATATACGAATAGTTCAAATCGTTTGTTACTGTGCTAGTTAAGCATCGCTTTCGACGACCGGCTCTTGCTAGCGCAAAACAACGTATGTCTGCGGCCTTATTCTCATTTAGACCAGCCCACTAAATGACCCTGGGCTTAGCAGACAAACATGTTTCTACTGCACCGTTACTGGAACTTATTTCTGCCTCTATCCCATACATGATACGTCATGTCTGTATCGGCAGTTTCATAGATCGAAGCAAGGTGTCTAACTCATATACGTATGCAGCACACTAGTCGCAATATACTAACATCTAAAGATGACAGAACCGTAAAACATTCTCTTAGGTGAGAGATTTTCTCTTAGGTGAGAATTTTGCACAAAGGTGAGCTTACATAGCGTATAAGTACTGCGTTCGAACGGTTCCAAGCCGTCCTTTATCCTGTACCCGCATACAAACTTGCTATTGCGACTAGTCTTTGACTGAGTTTTACCAATTACGTAACGTGCATCCCTCCTAGAGTTCAGAAACTACGTTTTTATACCATCTACTGCACTTGTCTTCCATAGTTCTGGTAGAAATTACTGACATAATCTAATAAACACCATTCGAGCACCTGTTTGTTAGCCAGAGCTCAAGAATCAAGGTTGTACAATGCGAACATCCAGTGTATATATACGATAACAAGCTCTCTACTTATTCAGTTATGCTATGCTTACTATAGGCAGACGTTGCAATGCGAGACTAGAAGATACGAGCAGGGAAATTGTTCATAAAGAAAAGTTCAAAAGAAGGAGCAAGTCACAATGATCAAGTTGGTACTGCTCTAGAAACTGTGGCACACAAATCTGATATGAACGTTTGCCAATGGTCGTAAAAATGCGCTATCTGAAATCGTATCTGATTCGTTCCTTTTGTTCAAACAACCGGAATAGCCGGAAAAGCAGATAGTGTAATATCCATAATAGCAAGTTAGAGAAATAAATATAGCGTACTTTTGGCCGATGAGATTAGTGACACCTTTATGGATTGAATTATACAACTGCACCACTTTTACTGCAATTTTATAACCTAGACTAGTAATAACAGGTCCTGTTATTAAGAGAACACTGTAACTGTTTTTGCCTTCGTAAAACAAAAAAAAGCACGCGTCATATCCAATAGGTCGTAGCAACAATACAACGTCGAGGATAGCGTTTATAGTGGTCGAGGCGCGGCGTCTAATGGACTATCTAAAGGCTATGCTGAACGTAAAACTCGAATCAAAAAGACAGCACATACAACTGAATATTTTTAAACACGAACTTTTCTATTATAGGTGAGAGACTTCGTCTTTGGCGCGTCGCCATAAACTAATTGTCTGATGCCGAGCAGAAATTATACGTAAGAATCATTGTCGATCTGTACACATGAATGCCTCAGCTCTACAGGTACAGAGGAAGATGTATGCAACAAACGTACCAAATAGATACCGTAAGCTCTTCGCTTAACGGTTACATTATAGAATTAGCTGAAAGGAATCGTGAGTACAGCTGAAAGCGACGATAGTAAAAGTATCAAAAAGAACAAATTTATTTGGAAGCATTTTTGAAGTAATAATTAAATAGAGCAATTTCCATTGAACTACTGCTACAGTTTGTGGTATATATATATATATATATACTCATTCATTCACACAGAAGTACGTTAGATCAAATCTATTAGTTTTCTACGTTATATCTGAGACGAAATAGGGCCACACCTCTATTACGTTAGTGTGTTTAGGCATAGTTCACGGTTTAGCTCTCGTCAACGAAACAATTAGAATGAACATGTCCCAATACCGGCTCTGCCTGTTTTCCTCGGATGTATAGTAGTCGGAACAGGAATGCGTAATTTCGCTCTACAAACCCAGTTTGCCGTTTTCAACCTTAGCCTACTGCACTCGCTACTGGGCGCATTATTTGAGGAAAAATGGGGCTCACTGCGTAAATGCATACGGGCAGTAGAGTTCTGCCCTTCTGTCCGGGATCAGTATAGTGGCAGGACTTTGCATTTGTTTCAGCCAGGAACCCTCGAAAGCTTTATCCAATGTCATGTAGCGTAATGCTACAGTAGATAACGTCCAACGTTTGATTCTCTGTAATTCAAACAAGAAGCAATTGAACTCAGCTGTGAATAGTTTTTTATTGAGCCCAGTGGGCTAGACACACGGAAAGTAGACACTATGGAAAAGTCTAGCAGCGTTTGCCATACGATATATCGACGCGTCTGCCGTGTACTTACAGACGAACTTTCGGATTCGTTCAATGAGATCACATGACAAGTTATGAGTACCGAAAATGCTCCCTTAATCCTCAAAAGCATTGTGCTCGGGAAGCTGCTACAACAGCGTTCACAAAACGATTACGTCAGTCAGTTTTTCGTTGGAATTTATTATTGTGACTGAATAAGATCATCTCTTGACATTAGACAAATAGGAAAATTCAAGCAGCAGCCCTGCTTCATCCATGATCGTGATTGGGCCAAAGAATCGTATTCTGACAACGCCAATACATATCACTGTTGGCCGTTCTTTGGTCCACTTTATGGTTGAAATAGTTCTCGCGCTGTGTTATAAATGGTATAGTGAAAAAGGTCGGTGTTGATGTAAACATTATTAGCTAGCTGGTAATGAATGGGAATGAAGGGTATATACCACAACTGTGAGGAACTTTGAATGATCAACTTAATAAAAGGACATGATATTCGTATGACCCACCAGTGACTTCAACGTAATTTATCTATGAACTTTATCATGGTAAGAACGGTCACACCGAAGACCACCCGTTCTACCTGACTTTAAGTGAATAGATTAGTTTCCCCTTTAATACTCTCCAACACGGATTAGTTAGAGAAATTAAGCACGTAGAAAATAGTGGAGATGTTGAAATCGAGTATAATTTTATTATTGAAATTTTGGTTCAGACCAGATTGTTAGCTATGAATATCTATCGATAGTCCGTGACAGATTGCAACCACATATATATATATATACTTGCGTCATTGCAAAATAGACTATCATTTTTCCCGTTTGACAGAATTATTTATTTAGAGAGTAATTTACAAATTCTATCATAAAAAACGTAAATTTCAGTCTTGGAGCTGCATTTAATATAAAGCAGTGTTTACAAAAGTAAAAGCTTCCTTTTCGTCACTGTTCAAATGTATCCATACGAGAGCGCTATATCTTTTTTTGGGGTTGAGGGCAAACATATTATCCAGACCGAATCAGCAAACCGAGCTGTTATACCTTTCTTTTTTGACCATAAAAGTTGTCTATTCGCTGGAACGCTTGCCTACTTGACAAACCCAGCCGTCGCTGCCCTTGTAGGTATTCACTTGAATCAAGTTCAATTTAGATGGTTCGTTTTGTTGTTCTAGCTCATGTCGTTGTTGTGTTTTCATCTGTTGTTTTGAACGGTCCCTGCCGGCTGATGACGTTGATGAGTTAGCGGGTCGAGTTTACTGGGCCGCCTCTCGATATCTTAGAAATGTGGGCGTCATTTAACTGTAGCTAGCTTCCAAAATCTGCTTGTTTGTAGGTGTCGTCCTCCGGCCGTATTCAGAATGGGCGGAGAGGCGGCGGGGGTCGACGGTTAAATCTGGTGGTAGAGTATTATTGTGATCGAGTGTCATACAAACCGAACAGAGAATAGGTTCCTCCGAAGGTGTGTTTCTGTTAAAGGAAAAATCATAATAATGTGAAACTCTATTATCTATATTTTATTATGTGCATCTATGATCAGCGATTGGAGATTAAATATATTGAATTTGCGGCAATGATCCTTCGTGAAAATAATACATTTTTTTCTAACAATTAAGAGCAGCCCTTCACGAAGCTCCTAACGCCTGTCTGCAGTCGTGTCATGGGCAAAATAACACCTAATCCGCTAATTATTGAGTTAATCCCTGTTAATCAAACATTTGTTTATTGTTTGTATTTTCCTTAAACGCTAAAACACTGCAACTATTCCAGTGCGTTCTTTCCCCTAGTCGACACGTTATTCGAGGGAGCGAATTCAAATTCCAAAACAAACTTAAGCTATTTTCATGCCTGTATCGTTCCGTAATCTATTTTGAGGATCTACGTCGGTATATACACACCGACAGCCCACTGCCTAGTCCCTACGTCCAATCACTTCCTCACACTTACCCTGACCGCTCAATAGAGAAAAGATTAACTTACAGGGAACAAATAAGGAGGTAATAATTCTTCCCGAAATTGGCACCGGCACTGACCAATGACCGTCTCCTTAGAAATACCACCACCGACCACCACCACCGACCACCACCACAGTGGTGAACGGCAAACGGCGAACGGGAAAATAGCACTGCTTAATCGACTTCCGCTGCATTCACGAGTTAAGGAGCCGCTGCTTGGGCGCGGGCCGGCATTTGTTTACGCGCAGCTACTACTGCCGGTCAACTGGCGCAGAAGTAGCTGCAATCTACTGGCTTTGGGTAAAGACACGGCGGTGAGGTCTTCTCGTAGCCGCCATCTCATTTCCGCTGCTTAGGCACGCGCGTGTTCGGCGCCCCACAGGGGTAAACTGAGGCTTGGTACTACTGCGACTTTGACCACTATTACAACTATTTGGTGGCCAACAGGTCGTTGCTTGTGGTCAGTGCTTAGCGGCTCGAAGTTAGTCGCTGTGCTTGAGCACTGCGTTATCGTCATCGAAAAGGACGATGTCAAGCCAAGGAACCGCTGCTATAGTTACTTCTCATAGAGTCTGTTTTCGGTCGATTCGTCCACCGCATCCGGCTTCATTTCCTGTTGTCCTGTCATCGTCTCAACCACACGCATCCTTGTGATACCGCAGCTAGAGGCCGACCCCTCAGATGAACAGCCTTACCTACGAGTCGCGCCACTTGGCCGGGGTACTTGCGGTGGTGGCATTCATTTTTGCCCATCAGCTCATCTTGCTCGAGCTGGGCTAGGCTAATGGCCGATAGATCAGTCCAGCAATCTTGGGCACCTTTCGAAACCGAACATTTCACACCCAATCGTATACTTACACGTTCGACCACACGCAGAAGGATGGGTGACCGTGAAGCCGTAAACGTTTGTCCTTCTTGAATAATTTAGCAGCTTGTTGCATTATCTCTTGTATTCGTCTGCTTTTTGTTTCTTGCCGTCCACTCAGACTATTCATTTCTTTCGATGAAAAAAAATTTGTTTCAATTTGCTGAATTACGAGAGGTTAGAGAGGAAGGCAATTATTATATTGACTCTTGGTCGATTGACGCGGACAATCAGTATCAATAAATAGTCAGTCGCCTCGTAAATCGGTTTCTTGCCTCAAATAGGTGGAATAACTTGCAAAAATGGTAATTATACAACTTTCTATAAACACTTATTAGCAGCCATTCCTTTTTGTCTTTATTTTATTCATAAGTAGTTCTATAGCTTGGTTAGGCTTTTCTTTTTAACTTATAGCGAACTAACTTTCCCCCTGCACGAAATGACAGCACTCAAATTGGATTTCTAATGAATGACGCGAAAATTTTTTTTTTTTCATTTCTTCTAAAAGTGGTTATGGATACCTGTGCGTATGCCTACATAATTTGACTTATTTGAATCGTTTTCATTGTGACAAATGTCTCCATCAGAGCATCACTGGATTGATGCACGGTACGACTAATTAGGAACGAATAGAAAAAGTTACTTGGCGAAGGTAAGCGTACGAAACTGCATTGTTCTCTCTGGCACACCGTAGCGAAAACAACAAAAAACGTTGTTAGACACCCTAACCTGGTAACTCAATTGATGTTACAATCAATCAAGTAGATCGAATAGGTAAACTGGACACTGGATCTTTCGTCGGTAAAGTTAACGAGTATTTATAGATTTTAGGGTTTACCCCTGATATGCTTATGTACGATCTCTGTAAAGCAATCGAGGTGCTTATATTCATTCACGAGCTGTAGCTCTAAAAAAGATGTAATGCGAAGAAAAAACTTAGCGGTATAGTGACGGCCAGTGTGGATGTAAACATAAGTGTATGGCTAAGCTTAGAAGTCGTATCGTGGATAGCTGAAGGCGAAGTCTTCTTAGCTAGCTTTTGTGCAGTGCTTTTGTTAGAGCTTAGGTTCATGTGAAGTCTGGTGGCCCCAGGGTGAATCCGCGAGGATTAAGAAGCACAAAAGTGCGAAATCATGGCCCACGGCTATTCAGACATAACGACGAGGGTCTTGCAAGGGTTCACTACGACCGTGACAATTATTAAGTTAAGCGGTGACATACAATCTGGCACAGTCGATGTTTATACTAAACAATCAACAAAATACATTTTAAAGTACTAGTTTCGGAATTTTCCAGGAGAATCGTATTTTATTCACCCATTACTTGAGAGCGCAACTTTTAAGTTGAAATCAACAGAAATTCTTAATGAAGGTATTACCACTTTCTAGGGGCATCACGTTGACAGAAAAGCCATTAACCGATTCTTCTTCTTTCTTGTCCTCCAGCATTTTCCAACATGCTTTTCGTTTGTGCAGTGACTGTGCAGGATAGTCTACGTTGACGTTTGTCCAGCGCCATATTCAAATACGCCAGTCGCCTATGTTTTTAGACGTTTTTCAATCACTAACGTACCTGAATTTGGTCGGCTAGTCCGATGGGTAAGGCCGTTACAGCGTTGTGCCAGTTTCTGAAGCTGCTGCCGGAAGACAAAGACGTTGTAGATAGCAAACGTCCGAGTTGGGATGTGTTGTTATATTAGAGCGTGTACGAATATTTGGCCAACTCTAAGAAGAGAAATGATGATTTTTTTGATTGCAATTTCTCTTTCGATGTCTAAAAATATCTATGACTTATGCGCACTGCCTGGACAGGGGAGAGTGTTGTGGTAGATCATTGAAATGGTAAGTATAGAGACAGAAATATCCAGGTTTCTCCAGTTTTCCGTTCCTGCTAACTGCCCCCATGAAAAAAGACTGCGTAAAATATCACGGTATGTCGTCTATGAGATCTTACGATATAACGAAGGATACCTTTTGCTTTGTGTAAGAGTTGCATATAATACCAGTTAATTTTAAAGAAAACAATACACGACTATAGCTTCTTCAATTTAAGCTACAATGTTTACTCAACAATTACGCCCGTTAATGTTATAAGCTAGGCATAGTCTAGGCGTAAATCAGCAAAAGAGAGGCATACTAGTTCGTTTGTATCGTAAGTTTTCTTAGTGCGATTTAAGCACAACAATTCACGGTGTCTGACGCGAAGATGTCATATCTGCGTTATATTGGTTCCTATGAAAGTCGGGTGCCCAATGATAGTCGAGGTAGCCAAACGGATTTGTGTAGTTTCTTATAAGAATCCACAGAATCTTACACACGAAAAAAAAAAAGAATCTTATACAAAAAATACGACGTTATTATTGAACGTATATCGATCATATGACTGATTTTTTTACTAGGAATTTATTCTAAAAATATCTTACTCGAAGGCGTAGCATTCATCTACAATTCCTAACGTGTTTGTGCTACTACACTTCCGCTGAACGTAACTCAGTGTTTTAAATGAGTTTTTAATTCTCGCATCGTGCTGTGCTTATGACTGAACCCCAATTATTGGACATCTTCTAAGCAATAGATCTAGCTCATGTTGGCTCTTCCCTATAACGGAATACGTTATCTCTGATTCGTCCTTAAAAGTTGGCGTTGTACGCCTTTTTTCTGAATAGACTCGTTGAATCGTTTTACTATAGCTATTGGATCAATGATTAGGATTGGATTATTAGGAGCACCTTTACTTCGTCTTTCTATAACCGCTTGAAAAGGTTTCCTATCGCGGAAAATTTCCTTTTTTCTTGGTATTCATTTACCTAGCTATATCGTCACTGAATCACTTTGTACTCGTTGTTGTCCCGCTCTGTCCCTTTTGCCACATGCTATTCTCAGCTGTTTTGAACTTATACCTCGAGCCTGATAGGTAGACTCCGTTTGGCTGATTACGATTAAGTTGGATGGCCCGTAAACTACCGGAGTTGTACTGAGTTGCCCGATATTGGGCACCGAAGCCGTCAGATTAGGTAAGCCATATAGAAGCTGTCTGTCCAATAACGTGCACAGGACTCGGAGCTTCTGCCGGATAGGGCATTTGCTAGGTCGAGCGATGATAAGCCCTAACGCTCGATGGAAACCAGGCACAAGCAAGTAGGCTAGTACGCTAGCCTACAGCACTACCTAGCCTTTATGACGATGATGGCTAGTGTTGCCTGTAAGGCTATCGAGGGAAATTCGTAGGCGACTGCAGACAAGGGGTCTTGAAGTTAGATAGCAGTAGAAGTAGTAGCAGGAGGTCTAGGCGTTGTAGAGTTTTTATACAGCGGACGGGGTGGAGCTGCTTTTGAGTTCAGCAGCATCAGAGTAGTGGCTACGACGGTTGTGGCTGAGAGATGGCAGTGATGGCTGCTACCGTAGTTGCCATTGCCATGCAGGCTGAACAGTAGGTTAAGCGAGCAAGCGAATAGTGAGGTGTATTATGCAAATACACGGGTTGACGGGGGAGTGAAAGTAGCAGTCGGGGGTAACAGGGCCGTTTGTAAGGGCGGCCCTTAAATAGGGAAAGCTTTCCCCTTTGGCTAGTGGTCGCAAAGGAAGACCCTACTGCGCTTCGAACCTTTTTCGCTTGCTTCCTTTCCTCTTTTTTCGTCTGGATAGCGCCGCGTACGAGATGGGCCAATGGCTCAGGGGCAACACAGCCGATAGGCGCGGGGGGCGAATTTGCATTGGCGTGGCGGGCAGCTAAAGAGGGACCTCGAACATCGACAAGCAAACGAGAGGGGGGAGAGACGCACAGGCGAAGAGAAGGAGTTTTTACTGTCTAACTTTGGCCTGAGAGCACGGCCTGATGCGATACGGCGCTTGAGCTGAACGAAACTTTCGACAGAAAAGGGCCAGGACAAAGCATTTCCACGAAGAAATAGAGCTAGAAGACGCTGCAAGAACAGTAGCCGAAGTACCAGTGGGCATTGCCTGCACGGCAGCATACGAGTTCCGACTTGCAGCACGTGATCATCGCCGCAACCGACAAAGTAAGTGAGTGAGCGACGATGTACTTCGGCGTCACCCTCTGTGCCGTCTTTATGTACTGTGTGTTCGTAGAGCCGGAGGTCGGCTCGATTAGTTCTCCTAGTGCGGAAGCAACTTGGTGGAGTGCTGCGCACGCGGTACCATCTACGATGCCGGTATGCTACCATGTTCCCGTACGAACGACTGCTACCTTTACGTTCTGACAGCCGCCATCACCGCCTATTGCCATATAGACATACACCTATCGGCAATGCGCCGTTCCCGTACGCTGGTTGCTATAAGCCTGTATATGAGCCACATCCATAGTCTAGAAGCAGTATGCATGGGCACATACGTTGCCACAGACCCTGCATACATCCGTTCATAGCACGGAAGGAATGAAGGAGCTGCGGTTCGACGCCTGTCACTATCATAAACAGCAGCAGCAGCAGCAGCAACCACGACCGCTAGCAAACCGGGGAATATAAAAGAGTAGTAGCTGCAGTAGCGGCAGGCGAACGACGGCAGGAGCGGTGGTGGTGAGCCTAATGGTGGCCTAAAAGAAAAAAGAACGAGTGAACGAACAAGGCCCAAAGGTGTAACGCAAACACTTGGATAACAGTGGTACGAGAGGCAGAAGAGGAGTAGAGGAAGGAATGCGCGATTATTGAGCACAGTAGACGGGCAAACGGGACGGACCGTATACCAACGAAGAAAAAACAACGAATACTATTCCGTACGATAGCTTGCTATCGTTCGTTGTCAGCGTTTAGGAAAAGTGTAGTCGGTAACATCAGCGGCAGCAGCAGCTGCAGAAACGGAGGCGGCACAATACATCGTAGTATGGATGGATGAACTTGTATTCGGCTGAGCAGATGAGCGTCGGTCGCTAACAACGATGAATATTAACGTTGCAGTAGCCGCGGACTCATGCACTTCAACCTGCCGTTTCCTGGCCAGCGGTTCCAGCTGCCGCAGGCACCGGCAACCTGCTGCGGACGAACGAAATAGCGAGCCGAAGGGAGTCAGATGCAGGGAGCTGACGGCAGCGTGTTTCGAATTTACGCGCGCGACGTGAGCGTCGTTTTCTTATTCAAGGTGAGGATAGGAACTCGTTTTGCGGAATGAGGCACACTAAGGTTTTGGTAGGTTGGTTTATCGGAAAGCCAGTTTATACGTAAATCGGCAACAGCAGTAGCAGCAGGAATCCGTCCAAGATAGACAACAGCGACTCAAATGAGAATAAAGCAACTGTTTGTCAATATAGAAATAATTATAGACTTTGTTAAATTTTAGATTTTTTTTTCCAACATAGTCGTAAGCGTGACTTTCAAAAGCGACCGCGCAAACGATCAAAATAAATGAGTGTGTTCAGAATTTTAAGGCAGCAATTATGTTAAAAGATCCTTTATGCATGACCCATATCTGCGTCAGGAATCAACTTCAAAGGAAATCGACCTTTCATTTGGAGCTTCATGAGATCACGACATGTTTAAAGGTACACCACGCAGTCATCTCACATAGGTTAGTTCTAATACGTATACACACATGTTGCAATGCAAAATGGAAACGAAATTCTACGATTTAGGTATTGATCATGCCAACTAGAAGGGGTAAAAGATAAAAAATGCCCTAAACAAATCTTCGGGACAAATGGTTCACCAATACCGATTTCATTCAGGTTCATATCACTCAGGATTAATCGCTCTTCAGGATAATACGATCCTGTCAAATGCAAAAAGATAACGTACACAGGATTAGAAACGGACATAATTAGGCAATGCGCCAGGGAGACAGTAAATAATCCGCGTAACTAAACACTGAATGAATTTTTAAGACTCCGTTCGCATGACATTTTTTCGCCTTACACACAATGTTATGCACGAGGCAGCGAAACCTGCCGAGCGGATGTTTTCGAAGACAGGCATAGCTGATCTGAGCAGCGGCTGAGTTCCATGACTTGCTTAAGGATGATTGAGAGGTGATCTTAGGCAACGGTTCGCTTGTCACAAGAGTCAGGGTCAATTCCGATGTTTTGACGCCGCCGTACTTAAATATATCGAAGCGGCACGCAAAAATTACCGCAGTAGACAAATGTGTATATGGGTAAGTGATGCTCAAAGCAGACTCAGAAGCGTCTTATATTACGCAACTTGTGAGCTTGCTTCGAAGCTATTTGTGACGAAAATAAAGGCTAAGAATCGGCCAATTTTGAATTATGACTGATTAGTAAACTCACATTGAGAATTTTATCAGGTTTTATTATGTAATTTTATTTATTAACCCTGTTGCGGTTGTGCGGTCAGCGTAAAGTTAGCTACAGATATAAGCTGTGCTGTTTTCTTATCATTGAGTCGCGGGAGCCATCTTACTTCATTGCCATACCATCCCATTGTATTCCACCGATGATTTCATCAAGTGAGCTTATTCAAAAACAAGTGCGATTCATAAGTAGTACAAAGTATGGGTTAACATGAAATTAATTTTTGTACGTTTTGAAAATCTAAGTTACATGTTGTAAACTTAAAAGAAAAACATCGAGTCGCATTCGACCCGATATAACTGCTGTTGTCAAACAGAACTCTACCAATAAAATCGATTGTGTCAAACATACTAGAAGGTAACAAATTTACAGGTTACACTGTACCAAAAATAATCTATGAGAAAAGAACACGTAATGTTATCATAGATATCTGCTCCGAGAAATGATGCGAAAACAGTTTTTCTCTTAGTGAAACTTGTGGTTATAGGGGATACCAAACTGGCAATCATGAAAAGATTCACATACATATCGTATTCCAAAGATAGGATTTAATCATCTGCCTTCTTCTTTTTTGTCGTTTTTGACCTCAGTGTCCCGTCCACATACGATAATCTTTTTTAGCGTGACGAAAAAAGGGCAACCAAAACCAGTCGAAGTCGACTCTGCCCACGACCTGGGTTCAGCCCAAAGGGTTCAGTAGTAAGCAAGTGTTAAGGGCTCCAGCAAGTCGACGGCTGTTCCACTGATTGCCACACCACAACCATCCCTTCTTTCCATATTCGTTGTGGCCATTATGATAGCACCAGTGATGCGACAGCCTTCCTTTCGTGGACCTTTTTTGATGACGGCCCTATACCCGCCGTTCTGTTTGCCCCTTGCTTTATCACCCTTCCGTCCTCCGCCACTCGGCCCGCACTCTTTTTGTCCCCTGCCTCCCCTTCCTATACTATCTTACAGGCGGTTGCACACGCAATCGTTCGGTCATTTTCAGCTGGCCAGAACGACTACCATCGCTGTCGCCACCACTGTACTGCGACGAGCACCGTACTACTACTACTACCACCAACTTCATCAGCGTCAGACCCTGTCCCATTTCACCCCATTCCGCTAAAGCCTGTCTAGCGCGGTCGTTGATGACGCCCACCATTCTTTACAGCGAAGCAACGCCGAGTTCAACGGGTCCAGCTAGGGCCTGCCATCGTTTACTCGCTCACTGTCTTTTTCTTCGTTGCAGATGAGCGCAGTCCTCTCGTTCAGCTTTCCTTTCGGCTGCTGCCGAAACCCTTCTCGAGCGCCCCTGGACCTGCCCTTGCTTCCATCCCTCACACAACCATAGACCCGTTTCGGTGCACAAACTCCATCCATGGCTTGCCTTGATACTTCTATCCCGTGTTACCGTCTCTCGTTTTTTTCTATAGCCATCGTGGTGCAGGGGACACCAGCTGCAGGAAGAAGCGTCGTAGCCCGTTGTCTGAGCTCTGGGCCAGGGGCCTCGGCGGCAGCCCCAGACATGTTGTGCAGAAGGCTGCCTGATCTACTCTTCACCGACAACGCCGTCACATAACGGGCGAACAGCAAGCTAACGGCTGCTAGACTACTGGTCCTTCGTTCGTTGGCTGGCCGGAACTGGTCGGAACCCATCGGGGGCGTGGGCATCATTTCCATAATGTAAATGTGAGTCAATGCCAGGCTAGCAGGGAAAGCGGCCAAAGAGTCAGAGAACAGCGAACAGTGTAGAGCAAAACGCAGGGAGCGCAGTAGACATGGCAGCAGGACAAAGCCGTGCCAGTCAGCGAGTGCAGCAGTGCTTCTGCTCATATATAGACACGCACGACACACAGACAGGCACAGGCCTGAATACACGGACATTCTGCTTACATTCGCACTTACACAGGGAATTGTAGGCAGGCAGAACAGAGTTACAGGGACGGACAGTGGCTATCAGATAGGAAAGCCCGGTGGCCGGCATTCACGACAACAGCCGGGGGCATCAGCAGCATCAGAGGCAACGACAGTAACAGAAATAGTAAAAGTAGCCTTTGATGACGGGAACCACTAGATAGTGTGGAGCACGTGGGGCAAAACCACCAATCATTGCCCCCTTGGCTGCCGCTCCGCCCTCGCCTTCGCTCGGCCTCCAAACGCATAATCTAGCTTTGTTGTCCACCATCTCTATCCCTAACTGTCCCTGCTGCTACCTTCTCTATAATGGCAATTGTAGATGTCGGACGGTCGAAAGAAGGATAAAGAGAATCAGCGGCTCCCGCCTTTGCCATTGCAGCCAGTGATCGAGTGATCAGAACGGGCCCATTGATGTTTCCTGGCCTGATGGTCACTGTAGTGGCAACGGCCACGGGGATGAGTATGTGATGACACTCATCATGGTGCAATGGACGCTCAATAAGATCAATGAGATAGCGATGATCGCAGAACATCGGCGATGCTCTCACAGACAAACGGATTGACAGAGGGCAATACAGCGGTAAGGCAGGGCCACCTCTGCTGGGCTGGACCCAGGAGCCACCCGACGACATAGATATATTCGCTTTCTCGCCGCACAAAGGATCGAAGTGGGCAGTGAAAGGGCCAGGCAAGTCGGAGCTGGAAATGGTCAGCAGCAATGAGTTTCAGCAGCAGCAGCAGCACCACCACCAAAATGAGGCCAATGAAACATCTTCCGTCAAATCACACAGAGACGACTTCAGACATGGACGCGGGGATTCGTTCCATGAGTAGCGGCTCCGCTTAGTAGCATAAGTCTTAAAGTAACCAAAGCAGCACATCTAAGAGATAGCTAGAGAGCGACGCAGGCTGTACCAGTAGCAAGAGTAGAAATAGCATCAGCTTCCGGAGATCAGAGCTGATTGGCAGGGTGAGTGGACAGTGAGCCACTTCGAGATGGTAAAGAGTGACGGTATCGGTACCAGCAGCACCGTTGCTGGCGAAAGTTGCTGAAGCTGACAACGCGACAAGCTTAATGGAACTATTAGTTTGATAGCGGTGGCACGCAACGCTGTACGTGCTGTAGTAACTGGTGGAACGTTCCGTGACGTTTTTCGGTTGCTTAACGAACATACGAAAACCATGGAGACTTTTGTCGTATACTGCAGTCCGATATCTACGCGAATGACGTAGAAATAAGCTCAAACACCTAAAGTGTTTTGTTCGTCGTTGAGGTCGGTTACAGGGCGTATGAAAGTTCAAGTAGATGTGGTTACTTGTGAATCTGAACGGTAACTAGTGACTATTTAAGGACTAAGCCAATTTGCCAACCCTTCATTTACAAATTGCGCAACTTTTTAAGATAATTATCTCGTCAGTGAGTGACGAAAAGATCTCATTGCTACTTTATCAGTGTAAAGCGCTTTCTTTCATTCTAGACAAATGACTGACTCAAATTGATCGCAATGCTGGAGCCAAATGGGAATTCTATGAGTAGACACCTCAATCCACCTTTGGTACAATAGGCAATACCCCTACTTCATACTTTCTATTTCATTGACGCACAGACCATTTGAGCCAAGCGCTCCAGAATAACAGCCATTTGCTCAGGACATGTGCCTTTTCACCCACCCCTCTCATTAGGCCGATCGAGAGACGACGTTCCCTTAACTGTAGTTTTCATTATTACCCTGCGACCGTTCGCTTAGAAAGTCTCTAACATCGGGCTGTGCATCGAAAACAGCGTACGCTGTATGTCTGGCTCTATGTCGTTTCGCACATCAAAGCCAAATCCAGTGTGTTCTGCTACTTAATTTAGCCCAACCCCTCTGCGATGTGCTTGTATCAGGGCTCCCCCTCGCGTTATTAATCTCCCCTTTTGTCCGCTGTAAACGGGTGTGTATATTTGCGGTTCTTGGCGCTCTCTCCACCGACGAAGAAACAAGCATCGACAATACGCTGAACGGGATCGTCCTCGGAACTCTTTTCCTTCAGAATACAGTTTATACAGGTAATTCAGTAGCTGAAACAAGAGATGAGCATAGGGAGGTCATGCAGGGTGTAAGCTGTATTCTTGACAGTAAATATACGGTTGTAGTTTGACCTGCTCGCTTATTTACCCGTAGTCTTCTGTTAATAATTTTTTTTGCTGCGTTCTTTCTTCTTTGAAGCTCTAAGTGAAACGAACGTTAAGGATGATGATCTTTATCGTCGCTGTTTGTGGTCAGTCAACAGCTCTGCGTTGGTCACCTATTATATTGTCACCCCCTCCTCTGATAGAGCAAGCAATATCCTGGGTTAAAGCGTGGGCCAATGTGCTGCCTGGATTAGATCTCTGACTATGAGGAGCCCTCAAAAGGTGAAAAGACACTCTTCACGCCTTTATCCCTCATGCGTGCTCATTTCTGAACCATCCTTCTCTTGAGCCATCTTATTCCAATGCGTGGTCCAATTCAGCGATGGGTGTGAGTGACCATCGAATCACCGAGTCAGGCGCTCAACACCGCCAAACGGTCACCATGACAGGAACAGCGGGCGTGAGCAGCAAGGGACAACAACGAGCCTGAATGCCTGCCTGGCTGTCCTAGCCCCTTGGAGTAGTCTAATACTCAATGTCTGTAGAGATTAACCGTCGCATAAGAAACGCGCACATACAAACACACGGACATATACAGACAGCACACAGATTGGGGGAAGATTGACTGGACACCTAAGAGGCTATACGCATCAGTTCAGGCAAGCACATGGAACGACGATGCCTGGACGTCGCGACTGACAACGTTTCTCCTCAGAAGAGGAAGACCATTCAAGGGACAAAGAGGTGAGGAGAGACTCTATTATTGCTAAACTATATAGAGCTAGTCAGCTATAAGTGGCAGAGGATGTAGGATTTATATAGAAATCGACAGACGGCATAAAGGAAGCTATCCGGCTATTCACGGAGGTCAAAGGAAGAGACAACAACAGCAAAACGAATAGATCCATAGCGACTTCAATAATCAGGACATGAGTACGTGGCCAACAACAACAGCAGCAGTTGCTGATGCCTTAATAGCAGGACCGGGGCAAAATCCTGCGGTGGGTAGCCTTTTGCCTCGGACTGGGGGGATCTATACTGCTTATCGCTATCGGTGGCATTGGTGCTATCCAATCGGGTGTCTGTTCTTTTGCCCTGCAGCTTTAGCAGCGTTGACAGACTCGAGGTGGGAGATTGTCGATGCAATTGTACTACAATCAACTGTTGAGCAAGCAAGCAATGTTGATGCCATTAGCATTCTTAGATAGGAGGCAACACGCAGTGATACATAGCATTGAAAGGTGCCTATTTTCACACCAGACGCTTTCGCGCCACACGGCACTTCTAATACGCCCGTATATTTGTTTAGCTGGAATTGATTTAATTAGATGATGATTTGAGAATGTACTATTATATGTACCTTTTTGCCTGTCGCATATATATGTGCCTTAATGCATAGAACGATTCTTCTGTGTAGCCTGTATCCAAAAATATAATCTTAATATAGGGACTTAATATTAGGTTACGCATCCGGCCTTCTCATTCGGTCTGACTTCACTGGGGCATCTAGCTAGCTTCAAATATCAACGCCTATGGTATTCTGGTATATAGGAAGATGCGCATCGTACGCTGTACCTTGAGTGTCTATAGCAGCTACCTCGTCGAATCGCAGTCAACATTCAAACAAATTCAGCTTAATTAATATATTTATGTTTCTCAACTTCATTACAGTTTCAATAGAGATCTTCGATCAATAGTATGTACCATACAAAAGCTATTCCACTTCCAGCATTTTTATGTTTCATTTCAGATAAAAGTTATGGCGAAATCAAGACTAAGTGCTTCAGGGTTCATTAGTCTAGCCTGCGTATATAGGGTTGAGATCCCCGTCGACCTATAACCTTCCACCTTGGCCTAATAACTAAAAGTAGATAAAGTTCACTCGAAGACTATTTATTACGCATACGGCTAGCGTTCACTAGGATAGGAACTTATAGGCCGTATGGTTGGCGCGCTCATTTACTCTATATAACGGCTACCATCAAGCCAGAGGTGACATCACCGCTTTTAAATTCGTTCAGGGCCGCCTTTGAAATATTTCGTTATATTAGGGAGAGGTAGCAACCGCTCTACAAGAGCTAAAATGCATACATTTTTCGCTTGTAAATTGTAAGCATGGCCCTGATATCAGAATCTTTAATAATATCAACTGTATTGTATTTATCTGCAGCAAACAGCCTGCATAGTTGTCATCTAAACGCCTAACAGGTCGAGTTATTTATTTATTTATTTTCATCGTTCCCAAGAGCTAGATTTCGCTTGCAAGCACAGACACTACGATTGTGGCTAAGTGGCGGCGAACAATCTATAATAGAACGGCACAAAAATTTGTCCCACCGGCGTGTGCCTCTTAACCTATCGTCCGGGTATCATTTGCCTGTTGATATTTCCTGTTATTCTCTCTCTCTCTCTCTCTCTCTCTCTCTCTCTCTCTCTCGCTCTCGCTCTCTGTCTTTCTCGTCACGCTCTCGCTGTGAAGATGTGGCCAGGTCTCATCAAGCGTCGCTTTGTGGTTGAGCCTATTTGATCGTGGCTAGCACTGCATCTCAGAGCCATCTGAATCGGCAGCCGTCATCTGTGGCTACTGACGGACTCGCGTTTCCTCCGGCACAGAGACAAACTCGTGCAAAACGTCCTATCACCACAATGTTCGAGCTGTAGCGTTGTACCACCATGGGCTGCTCTTCTTAGCTACTCCTGTCGGGGTCAGTGAGTGACTACCTGGTTGTCTCGTAACCGTGATAGGGCACCTTGCGACTCCGCTCATATGACGATATGGGACGCAGCCTCCGGGATGCCCGCAGCAGATCGCAAGTAGGAATTGTCCATAAGGGGCAACGACGGCGGCGAGTGGCTGTGCTTGCCACAGCATAGACAGCACCTCGAAAGCTTCCACGAGCTGAATACTATATATATACGCTGTTACTGAATATGCCTATATCAGAGCTAATCAGGGCTAAGTTTCGAGTGCTTGCTCGCTCGCTCGCTCCGTTCGGAGGCTCTCGACACCTCAGCGGATGCTGCTTTACCATCGTACCTAAGGACCATTCGTAACGTTAATCCGAATCGCGATCGAGTGACGCAGATGACCGATGTGGCGAGGGCGCCTCGCTGGCCGTCTTTTATAGCTTTATGTACGAACGCCAAACGTATCGCGGTCGGAATTGCACTTGACTACAAATGCTGTAAACGTACGTGTACGAGGTTTGTCTAGTTATGTGTCGTTAAAAAAGCACCGTCATAACACGCACAAGATGATGTGTAAAATCATTAATTGACTGGCCCAACGGCTGTAGTTTGTTATTAAAAATTACTATTTTTTCATCGATTCTCATAGTGTCATAAGGTAGCATAATTGAAGTGGGCTCAGTACCCACCCGGGTTACTTATATCTACACATATTCTAGCTTTTTCCCAAATGAAGGGGCTGAACTTTCTATGAGCGGTGTCGTTTGTGAAGTTGCCATAGATGCTCTGTGAGACATATCATCAGCCCAACACTATTAGAAGCTTAGAATAGTTCTAAACTAAAAAATTCAAAGCAAATAGAAATATACTATTATTAAAGGTAGTGCTAATGTAGTGTAAGCTACCGCGGCGCATACTGTTTAGAACTATTATCAATTTCTCACATAGCATATGAATTTTCCTAAACCTGGCAATTTATTCAGGGTGTTTTTTAAAGTTTCGTTTTTTATTTTTTTATAAAATAAGGTCATCGTGCGCTAAAAGGCGCTTTCATTTATAACAAGCGCCTTTTAGCACATTTCTGCTTCATGAACGCTTTGGCTGCTTCATGAGCTATTTTCTAACGGGCACGCAATTTGGATGGTATTAGTCGTATGTTCCATGTATGTATCTCATTTGCGTAGCCCAATCTAGTGTTCTAAAAGAACGTAATTCTAAATTAATCGAAACTATTCTAAAAAGTTATTACAGAAATTATCACAGTCTAATTGCAAGCGATGAAATGATTAAACTTGAACTTGTATCTGTTTTGAGGAACCAAAACGACTATCATCATGATGACGGGCCCGTACAGACACTTTACAAAGAGCTCATCCGCTTACAAAAACGGGAATACGACTCGCGGATATTGATTGAATGATGAAGTAGGCTCTCTCACAAAGGCAACATTAACGTTTAGAAAATATTAGATGTTTCAGGCATCTCGCTCCGCTCAAACAAACATATGCTACAAGGCCTGCAACGTCGTTTTCGAAATGGCAAACATTCAATAAATCGTTTAGCTACCTTAAAATATGTAGACTAACGCGCGAAAGCGATAAAAGTAGCAAAAGATGGATTAAATTGAAACACCTCCAGTTGGACAGCGTCACAGAAATTTGCTGCCATTATGTTGTGCATACTTGGTACCTTCAGCGCGTCTACACGCATACGTGAGTATGTACGTATCCTTAGCTATACGCCAAGAGGCAGTAGTGGTCCTGTTTTTGTCATTTAGACATAAATGGATGTTACATTTATGTGAAATTTACATGAGGCTTACGTATGTCCTGTGTGCAACGTGTCTGCACCTTAAGGATGCCTGTTATTACTGAAGAGAGAGTGTTTTTTTTAGTGGGCTCTTATAAATTAAAATGTAATTAATAAGCTTGATTTGGGTTTGGGTTATCAATGGGGTCGTATGCAATACGCAAAATCAGCTGATGAGCTAACCTAATAAGTGGGAAGATTTTTCGTTATTTACAGTTAATTTCGTATCGATAGGAGATAGGGTTGAAAAAACGATATATCTTTACTTAGTGAAGGCCAGTAGGGAACTTGAATTGTCAAAGATACTTACTCTCAATTGGCACACTAGCCTTCTAAGTTCCTCGGTCCTTATTCCAGCTCCAATGTTGTTCTAATTGATATTTTTAGGCGTTCAGCTGAGCTACTTAAATTTTCCACCTGGGAGTTGACTAGTCGTTTGATAGAAGCTCATCGACTAATTGCCAAACTCTTCATAAGGATGACAATAGTTGCGTTGAACGCACCTACTCGGTGTCGGTTCTTCTGCCTATCGATCATCTTTTTTTTCCACCCTCGTATTGACACTACCCATGCTGTCCCACTACGATAGTTTTTCCCCCAACTAACCTTAATGAATCGAGACCAATGTCGTCGTGTTCGTCACTGCGTGCTCGTTTGTTTCAATCGGTCGAAGCAAGTTTGATAGTGTTTTTTTTTTTTGAATTTCAAATCCCATTGCCATTGAACGGCTCGCTAAGTCGTCAAACGGCCAACACGCGGACGATACGATGCGAGCCGATCTTCAACCAGCCCTCAGTAGAAACAGCAGCGACAGCGGCAGCAGCAAGCAGTGCTCCCAACCCAGCGCCGACTACTTCTCCCGGGGGCCCCCTGATTAACATAAGGTGGTCGTAGTTCTGGCTACGGCCATCGAGGGCGCTTGAATCGCCCGGGAACGGGCTCTTCTCATTATTATGCAGAAATATAGGAGGGCCCCTATCAGGCAGAGCTGGCGAGCAGCAGCGGGTCGGAGGAGCGCCGCTGGAGGAACTCCGCTAGCTGGGTCGAGGCATCGGAAAAGCAAAGAGTGACAACAACAACAACAACAACGGAAACTGCAACAGCAACAACGACGACGACGAAGAGAATGAAGGCTAGCTAATAAAACAAAGCTGCTACTGGTATTACTGTTACCTTTGCCCATGGCCGCTGTTTGGTTTTTCGGGTAGCGAAATAGCTTCTAGGGCATCTTCTTTGCGAAAAGAAAACCAGGAAAAAGATAGCCTAAATCTGGAAAGGGTGATACAAAAGGAGAGGATAGGAGAACGCATATATTTAGAAGATGTGTGCGCATGTTATTTTTTATATATATTTTACATCTAGCGTAGACAAGTTAATGCATCGACAAAATCACAGTTAAAACTGGTGTTCCTATCGAACAAGCGAAAACATTGCATAATTATGGGGGCACGTACTAGAATCGTTCTTTACTTTTATTTGTTGCCGGTACGACAAGTAAATATGTACGCTGTATGCATGTGCTAATCGACGTTTTTTTTTTTTTTAATGATTTTTTATGTGTGATCGGGGAGTGATCAGCGTACGTTGTGTTTGCCATTTTTTTCTGGTATTGTTATTGTTATTTTTGAGCGATTGGGAGACTACTATTGCCCCTGTTGAAGGGGCATAACATACTGAAGTATTTGATAAAGGTAATAAACAAAGAGTTGTAGATTTAAAGGGAGCCACATTTAAAGAACGAACTAGTAACTAGATGAAAGTACATTACGTTATCATAAGTTCTATAGTCTTGTAGGTCTCTGTACGGAAATAAAAAAAGGTAGCAACATATTAGTAAGTTGTGTGAATTGTTTCACTCGAATTCGGCTTCACGAATTTAATCCGGAGGCTTTAATAAAAGAGATGAACAGTCTGCCGAAACCTTGATTTCCTCAACATAACAAAACATGTTCATTAAATTCTAGATACATTTTGCCTTGTAAATGTTTGTCATCATCAATGAATAGGTAAATACAAGTATCCTTTTCTAATAATTCAAAAATCAAGATTTCTTACGCAAGAAGGCAACTTTGTTAATATAAATTATTATCTTTAAGCCAAACAAATAATATAATATTATGAGATATGAATGAAGGTAAATAAGAAGACTTGCGGAACTTTCTATGACTTCTTTATTGGTAGTTTACATGACTGGGTCGAAAAAGAAACGCGTACTGATAGGCAATCTGTGTACTTGCAGTAACACCTAGATTTATAGCATAGCCATAAATCAATTCAACGAGGTTTTTTTTTTTTTTTTCGATTGCGTCTAGCACCTGTCTGTTTGATTCGTAATTGTGCGTGACAAACAAACACATCGAGTTCACACTGAAGGCAAAGGATGCGAGCGCATCTTGTATGGACTGATGTATGTGACTGTGAAGCAACTGATTTTTCCTTAGTCCTTTTGCGCTATCCATCGTATATAAACGAAATTTCCTCAGTAGTATAATCACGATGTGAACCCTATAAGATAGCTAATTAGCCGTTGTCCTTTCCGTAATTATTTATTTTGCGTCCATACCTACTAATTACTCACACTTATTGTCTAGCGACTGAAATTGTCTCCGACCGGTCAACGTCTGCTCGACGCATTATCGTGCCGTCTTCATTGAAGAACACGTTCTGCTGTAAGCCGTCATGGCATAACCCTCAGCAGCCGGGAGTAATCAAGACAGGGCTCCTGTGCCAGCGACGACAGTGTCGATAAATTAAGATTTCATTTAGGCGGCAAGTGCCGTTGCAGACTAGCTGCTAAAGTAACGTACCGCCGACGGAAATAAGCGAAAACCAAGAGTAAAGGAAAACAGGGAGCGATTAACGTAAGCTATATCACATAGCTTCTATGTGGTGGCCAGATTAAACACAAATGCGGTACGATAGCATGGTGTCAAAAAGTCTCAGAGTAACACTACCGGTTAAGTATTAACGAAAGACTTAGATGCAGGAAAGCAATGGAGCTTTGGAGTAATCAGAAAACACCGAAGAGAAAATTGAGGGAATATTATTAGTCGGAGCGCCGCTAAATAGATAGAGGCTCAGCAGATAGAGCGGCTGTTGGACATAACCCAAAGGAAGTCGGGTCCTACCATCATAACCACCACTGTTACTGCTACGAGACCAGCTGACATATGTTTGTGTCTATCGTCTCTATGTATATATATATACTTTGGCTAGCTGCTTCGACTTTCCGTTTTGTTCGTGGAGGTTTGGGGGTTATGGCACGGAAAATGACGGTGAATACATGAGGCGCGTTTGGACGCTCGGTGATGTGAAGGGCTGCTGGATCAGAATCTGGACGCGACTCGCAACGCCTGCTCAATTCGCATTAATACTTCACTCGCTGTGGCGGTACGGGTAACAAACCCAAGCCACAAATATACAAATAAACGATTACCTAATAATAAGGCTCAATTGAAAAGCTGAAGCTACAACACAACATAAACAACGTTGCAAACGAACTCGTGTTATGATGACACATACTAGAGGCACCGCGTATTTTTTCGCTATAGGCCTCGTCCTAGCTTTAGCTGTAGCACACAATCACTGACCAGCTAATAAAAATTCTATAGTTTATTTTGTATCATGTAACACTGGCGTATCCTATAAAAATTAACTCGAGCTTCCTTCTGTGTGAATACGAATCATTCTGGTGCAGGTCATTGACAAATGATAATAAACAAGGAACTAGTCCTGCCATTGATAGTCAGAACATAACATATATAAATAAATAAAGAATGCTTTATTATATGGCAATAACTAAAGAGACGACAAATCTACTCAGCTTATTAAGTAATAATTCCTATAATTCTAGCTGCCTGTAGTAAGTTTGAGTGAAAATACAGAAAACAATGTATTGGTGGATAGTTTTTTCCCTCAGATTTTCATCTTCCTCAAGCAATTTATTAGCTTATTATTCATGCTATTGTCTGCATCGATCAATGTCGGCCTATTTAAAATTTAGCAAACTTGCATCACAACATATGCGAATTATATGTAAAAGTGTTGGCATAAATTAGCACCGATGCTTAAATTCGAGGTCGCGGTTATGCCCTTCCGGGGCAGAATCTGAGACGGTCATGTATGGCTACCCCCTCGCTTTTCTGACTGACGGACAATTTGACAGAATCTTCCCAAAACCGCACTCTACCTTTTAACGCGCCCGGCGCAGGACTGCTCTCCCCGCGACAGCAGGCGTCCACTATGCGTGTTTTGCCTGTGGCTCACGCATAGCACATCCACAAGCACCGAGACGGCGCTAGATGTTTGAAAAGGGAAGAGGCCTTCAAGTGAGAATTAGATGCAAATTGGATTCAGGACGGGCTCTGCTCGCGGAGCTGGAGCAGCGCTGCTGCAGTATGCGCCGCTGGCGGACATCGGGAAGAACTAACTTCTATCCGGGGTAAAGCCAGAGCCTTCCGGGAAGAAGGAACAAAGCGAAACACAGGCTGGGGGAAGGAGTCTAGGGAGTCTGGCGCTAGACTGCGGGAGCTGCCGCCAACGAGACAGTCCAAGCTGTGACGAAACTGACTGTAAAGTGGTGAACAAGTTAACAGAGAGAGAGAGAGAGAGAGAAAAGAGGGGAAGGAGGAGGGGGGGGGGAGAAAGGTTTCTCAAATAAACGAAGAGAGCAAGAATGAACGACTGACCGACGAAATAACCTTGTCAAGGCAAGACATCAGCACCAGAAACATTCTTGCTACGAGCGAAACCCGCCCTCGTACAATATAATTCAAACATGGCGGAGTCGTATCGAACAAGCGTAGGTATGTAGAGCCAGTACTGCGCGGACTTTACGGCAGGTGCCGACGGAGCGCATAACTAGGTTTTGCACCTCTGAGGTTTTACCATTGGTGCTTTTTTGACAAAGTCCTTTGAAAAGGTGAAATTGGCGGCACTTGCGACAAACCTAGGATAGAGGCGTGCGGAAAGTACAAATCAGGTTGTCGTACTCCACTAATATCAGCTGAAGCTCATGACGTTGTTGGTAGCTGCGGTAATGGAGACTGTAATAAGGGCGTGCAACAGATGCATGGAAATAATCGTACAACTGATTCAGTTTGCATATGTGTCCTACTGTCACACATGCATGCTGTAATATCAAATGAAAAAATTGAATTTCGATGGATCCTGATGGATGGATAATGAGATATGTAGCGAGAGCCAATAAGATTTTACTGAGTTTGAGGCCAAGACAAGCTAATAACTAAGACTATTACGAATTTTTCCTCAACACCTATTTTAAAAAGTAGTTTATCTAAAAAAAAAAACAAGTAATATTTGAAAACAATGGTTTATAAATTATATCTAGTATAAGTACTAAGCGTTTATTGTATATCGTTCAACGATAATTTAACAAGCTGGCCCTCTTTTTATTAACACGATAGAACTGAACCTCAGATATATATATATTAATTATGCAAGACAAAGGGAGCATAATACAATCCATGTAATAATATCTTAAGATATCATAGAATTTATATATACATACACAAAGCTGTTCGTCGTGACGGCGATGCTTTGATCCGCTATTATTATTGTGCCAGAAAAAAGCTAGTCCTTTTTTAAACGAAACACCAAACCCATGAAGACGAAAAACCGCTTTAGAAAGATGATTATCAGCTTCCGGTTAGGCTATCCAAAGAAGCTCCAACAGTTCATCGTATTGAGACTTTTGCGCCCTTTTCACAGTTTTTTTTTTTTTTTTGGAATCTTAGCCCCCCCTCTAAACCAAAAACATATGTCTGATATACTTTTTTGTGTATAACGCATTTAAGTGAAAGTCCACAACTATAGATATTGCTTCATACGCGATTATTGCAAAGTAATTGTTTATTAAGAAAGACACTCCTACAAGGGCTGTTATATTTCGAACTGAAGCTGTAATGGCGTTGAACGGTGATTAGATTGAATTATTATAATAAATATAATTGTAATATATTCCCAGTAGATGTAAAACGTTTGTTACAATATCTATTTTTATTTAGGTACAGTCTAAAAAACAAAGTATAAAGAGTTATGCATTTGGACTCCGTGGTGTATATACATATGTAGTATTATATAATATATATATATATAGTATTGAATTAAAGTCAAAGGTTGAACGGTTAAATAACTTGGGGAGCCGAACAATGTCAAAATAAGTTACCTTGCAGATATTTCGATCAACAACGCACAGACATGTGTTGTCGATATCCTAATTTTTGGAAAAACTACTGCAGTTATTTTCAACTTCACCTGCCAAACCGTGAATGCAACACATAGATTTGTCATAAAAACAGAATGAATACCATACAACCCGAAAGGCTTTTATGTGAAAACAACTATAAGTTCTTCGTCAGACGGGGCTCAACAACGAAAACAGTAGCCCATTTTTGACAGAAATTTACAGGATAAACTGGCTATGTCTGTTTCGCCAAGGTACGCTATAGGCAATTGCAGATTTACGACAATACGCCGCTGTCCCAGCTGTATACCGGTGCGGACTCCGTTCTCTATTCACCTACCCGCTACATGAGGGTCTATATTCGATGCTGAAAGTATTTTACGAAAGTGTCAACAACTGATATTGCATAAATGGAAAATGCCAAAGACAAAAACGTCGAAAGATGCTCAAGTTCTCCAGGATAGCGGGCGCGTCGATAACGTAACGTTTCGCACAGCTTTCTCCGGATAGTTACATACTGGATACTGCCATAGCCTGGCGCTCCGTCTTCGTGCAGTAGTACGAACCTCTAAGATTCGCACAAGGCAAACCGTGTTGCCGGCAGGGGGCGTACTGGATAAGAATGGCTGAAGCTGTACATGGTGTTCGAATTTCCTTACAGGTAGACTATGATTGCTGCGAAGGCGATGGCTAGGGCAACGGCCGCCATGTCGGAACCGAAAGCAACGACGCGAACCAACCTTCTCCTCTTTATAGGCGCATATGTATTTCACATACGAATTGAAGAAGAAAAGGTTACCGCTCTGACCCTAGTGATTCCTTCGCAGCCTGGTTTGTGTCCTGACGCCGACCGCCTTTGCGGAACAGCAGCCTTGGAGACTTTGGGGCCCCGGAACTCGACGAGGAGTAAGGAAATACAAGTTCAAATTGAATTCTGCGCCACCAACTTTACCAGACGCTGGCTGGTTGGTAGGTAACACAGGCCAGAGTTGCTTTTGTTGGTCCTGCCGGTAGTTTCTGCTGCAAGCAGGCTGTCGACAAGCAGTCAACCGACCCAACATACGCAAAATGGAACAGCGACTTTCTCTTTGGCAAAAAAGAACCACGAAGAAAGCAGACGAAGAAAATAAGCTAGCAGGACCTGCCTGCTCCCGGCAGGCTATAAGGCGGAAGACGGAACGCAGCACCAACCGGGAATAAGCTTCAGTGGCAGCAAAAAAAAAAGCATGAAAAGAACGGCGACCGGGTAATGTAGCTGTAGCCTAAAGAGGAATGAGCTCGACTATCGAAAACTGAAGGGGGAGCAACCGTAGGCAGACTTGAGTGGAAAAGTGTGGTGGTGCAGGGGAACGGAAAACTTGCGACCGAAAAAATATATACGCTGACGCGCAGGAAGAGCCACAAAGCCATGAAAATAAGTGGTGTAAATGAAGAACGAAGAAGCAGAGAAAGAAAAGCAAAGGGAAATGGGGCCAAACGAGGCGGCAGCGGCCGGTACTGCCAGGGATAGAAGAACGTCGTGTTGAAGGAGCTGACTGTACAAGATGTTATGCATTCGTTGGAGGAACGGCGATTTGAGAACGCGCCGGCGCAAAACGTTTCGCAGAGAGTGCTGTAAAGTAAGATATGAAGTGTTGACAAATGTGTACGTATAATTTCCGTGAAAAGAAAGTAAATTTACAAAATACTAAATATATGCTTTCGTCCTAGCAGACGGTCTCTATATAGTACACAACCGTAGAAAAAAACATTAACAATATTACTGTTGTTTCTTGTTATAAAATACTTTTGGATCTAATGTAATTTAATAGTATTATTGTTGTTCTTATTATTATACTCAAATGTAACACTTGTGTCATCCTCGGCCTTCGTATACGAGCACATTATTTCGTTTCAACTATTATACCCACCAAAGCAAACCTCACTCATCATGATATCGAGCTCAATTGCATTGCATCATCAAGAGCAGTTTTATATTGAAATTTACAGTACGTTTAACGTATGGTATGATATATATCGTATGGTAATTTGCATGACACTTTTACCATACAAATCCAATTTAAAATTTGATAGTTTTCTCATTGAGAGTGCCTTTTTGAAAACTTTGTTTAGTATTTAAGGACTATTCTAACTAAATCCTCTTAAATATGTTTAGATGAACAAGGAAAACAAGGGTAGGTGGTTTATATTGTCTACAAAACTAACTTATTTAATCGAACTTATATTTCAAACTTTATATTTTGTTATATCACTACACTTGACATTGGTATAGCTTATGCCTCCATGCCGGGTGTGGAGATTAATGTTGTCCCAATTGTTTCTGACTAAGGATTTTCAATATCTGCCTTGTCATCGCCATGTGTGGGCTTTTTAATTTGTTTTTATTTTTACTTTGTACCTTTCTGCAAACTTTTCTTCAGTAGCGTTGCGTCGAACTTCATTCTCGAGCACAATTCTCATCTGCGCTAATCCCTATCAATAAACCTCATAGATGACATGCACCTCAGCATCGGCTTCTCTCGTAGTGTACTGCTGTGATTGCCACACAGGTTATGTTGCTACAGCGGTGAAACCGCGCGAGGATAGCACACGCAATGAAAAACTTGGTGTTTACTGTCGTCATTGCTTTAGGTTATCCTTGACTACGGGAGTCGAACTCCACCAGGCACGAACTCAGATGTCAATGTTTCCGAGCAATGTTTTTGAGACAGAAAGGACAAAAATTTACGGACAAGGAGTCAAAGGAATGGTAGTTTCTTTGCACTTGCGCACGTTACCCCCATGCTCCTCTCTTAGCTACTGCACGATTCTTCCTCTTCCTGCAGCCAACAACAGATTTAATTGTGGCGCCGGTACCTATAGGTTTACCTTACTTCGCTCGACGGTGCCTGCAGTCGTATCGCCATTGAGTGGGGCTTGACAAGTTGTTTTTACCACTAGCAGCGTTACCGGGGCCACATCCACCTTCAAGTTAAACCAAATCGACCCGAAGCGGAACGTTAGAGCTTTGAGCTGACGAGCGAGAGCGAAAGGAAAAAACGGAGAAATGTCGAGCAGCGGAGTCATCGTAGGTGGAGTTGGAGAATGAGCTATTGAGAATGTCCAGGGGGTACTCGGAGGTAGTTTGGGGTGAGGGACGCAAAAAGGGATGGCGACAGCTAGGTAATGTGTTTTTTCTCTTCTTTGCTTCGGTAGGTTGTCCTTGCCCCTTACGGTACGATTGTTCACAATGCCTGTCTCACCCCTCTCCGCTTTGGACCCTTCGGAGCCTCCGTGTGCCTCCCTTCGGAAGGAACGCCAGACGATGCTTTTTCTTCTAATAGCGAAGCGACAGGACAATCGCGCAATCAATGAGTTGTGAACCAGTTGCATGAAGTCTGTGCCTCGATGATGATAAGCAAAAAAACGAGTAAAAGCTCTGACTACCTGTCGGCCTGCTAACTGCAGACGATCGCTAGTACCTGGAGAGTACTTCTGGTGGTCCAGTGACGCCTGAAGCACAAAAAAGAACCTGGCTCGAGTCTTTAGTTTGGGAGGGGGACGGAAACTCTAGCTAGATAAGGTGCAACGTGTACGCCTAATTCGGCTTTTCAGCTTGACAATTCGATAGGCGCCGTGGATATCCGTTTCCATCCGTAACTTCGAGGGACGACAAAGGCACAATAAAGCGAAGAAAACACAGGAAGAGCTGCGCTTGCGCAAACCGGCGGCGAAAATCCTGCTTGGGTCTAATACATATATCAAGTATTGAGATTCTTAATGGTAAAAATATCTCAGATGACAGGTGAAGTTTTTGATTTTGTCTGATGCGACCGTTTTTAATTTACGTACATATACACTGTTTGTTTTATACGGTTCCACAAGGGAATGAAATAACTATTCACAAAAAAGTAACCGAACTTTCATCTTTCACTGGCCTTTCGCAAGACGACTCGAGCCTTTTCACCTTCTCCGTCTTGTTAAAGGGTTTTCGTAGTCAAATAAGACGACCAAGGAAATAAGTCGATATCATCTTGTACGCAGACGACTTCGTGATGTACGGGTTGAACAGATGATAACTACAATAAACACTAGCCCGTTCCTACGTGGTAGGCACAAATTTAGGAGCGACCGTGACGGAGACATTGAAATTTAGAAGGAAAGCTAAGATGGTGACTACTGATACGTTGTATCTCGCCAGGTCGCCTCTTGCTTATGTTTAATTAAAGCTGTATCCTTCGTGAGTGGCAAAACTTTAACCGCGCACGTCATCGAAGGATACAGAAAGACAGAGTTGGCCACATTTGCGTTTGAATCGCCTCATCGTTTGTTTCTCGCAACTGCTCCTAGCTTGTTTGACCTCAAGGTAGTTCCTATTACATCGTATCGGTTACGGGCCATTTAGAGAGATCTTGCAATGGAAAATCTCGAATAATGAAGTCGTGACAAAGGCTCCTACCTCAAAAGAGCGCTGGAACTACATATAACCCAAAATCGCTTTGCGTATTTTCTAGTCAACCCGTCACTGCCATCCGAGCAAAAGTTCGCAAATATGGATGAGCATTTCGTTGCTTTGGGGGGCGATGAAGAACATAGAGTGCAAAGAGACAAATCGACTAAACGAACATGTCGTCACCTGCCTTCGTGTGCAAAGAATCCACCGCAGACTATGTAAGGAGCCGGGTTTCCGCGAGCCTGAGTATATATATAGGTACCCCCAGATGCGCGCGAAATTACGATGGACATCATGCCGCTCGCTACTCCCTGATATTACCTCTAGAGCATTTCCCAAATTAGTTTTGTAAACTTGACCAGGCTCGTGTAGCTCATACAATGCAAAGTATTTTAATGATTTTACATGCTTGCTTTGATATCAAAAGATTGCATTGTTGATTTGTATATATAAGATATTTGGCTACCACTACAAATGGTGAACAGATTAAATTAATGAACTATTCTACAGGATTGCTTTTAATTTGGCGATCAAAGCCTAGAAGGGCCTGGACCTATGCGTACAAGAAAGTGAATACGAGGGCCTTACAATGCAAGCAACGGTTAGTATTATTAGGCTCCTTAAGTCTAGCTAATTGCTTTCCGATCTCTAAATAGTGGGCACCTTGCGGTTGCAGGACCTCGCAACTGATTCAACGCAGGTTATACGGCCGTGATAAGATATTGTCGTAGCAAAAATGTTGCTCACCGGGCGAGCTTCTAGCGCAGGCCACTGATCTTTTTGTTGGTTGATAAACGACTCAAAACCTCCCCTTCTTCTTCGTTGCCTATAGATGGTTTTCTCTATATTTTTTTACCTCTAATTTATCCCTGTTATATTTTCTATACTCTTCTTCTACGAGCCTTTGCCCGACAGTCAGCCACTGAGTTGATGCATGGAACTCTCAACCATCTCGATTGCGACCGCCTCATCTAGTCTGATCGTGTGGCTCTTACTCCACCGCCGGTTTCTGCCCCTCTAGATTTTTCCTAGTCCAAGTTGCTCCTCAGGCCGCAACGAACCTCCTTTCGCGACGCCATTGCCTGCTACTACTATAACTGTTACGCTGCCCACCACGACGGCTGCAACTGCTTTCCTTCGAGGTGGGGTCCGTAGAGTGGCCCATTGCCGCCCCTAGCTCTGCCTGTGTCCAAAGTCCATTGGTGCTGCAGTAACGGAGGTGCCAGCAGCGATCGCGACTGGTTGGAGGAGTCCGTGGAAGACATTTGCATCAAAATCTCATCTTTGCCTTCGGGATGGTCTTCGCCTTTGCTTGCTTTCTTCCTTCGTTTGCCTCATCGTTGTCTTCGGCGGTTCACTGTTCAGCAGTTTCGTCCTTCGTTGGTAGGCTCCATCCCTCACTTATTTCATCCTCAAGAATCCTACTAACATTGACATACGCACACACACTTCACGCACATCGTCTTGTAGAGATACACTCATGCTCACTCAACGAGTTCCCTCGCTTTTTCTTTAGTCGCCCCTCTCGCAGTCGCATACTCCCTGGTAACATCGTCCCTTTGAAGAAGCCCAACTACCCCCTTCGGCTGTTCAGTTTGGGCCGTGGCTCGTGCCTTACAGTCATCGTCCTCGCCGTCGCCTTCACGATGGTTGCTTGCTCGGCTGGCTCGTCTTTCCAGGGTTGGGTCGGATCTCCTTGATACCGCGTCGGCGTATTCTACGTCGCACTGTTACTGAGATCTTGAGCGGAAGAACAAGGATGAAAAAGACGAGAGGGAATAGTGGGACAGAGCGCGAGAGGAGCCGAGGATAAAGGCGAGCTCAAACGAAAGAGAAAGGCACCCTGCTACTGCAGGACGGGTAGTACATTGCGTGAGCACCGCTTGCCCTGTGGTGGCTCCAAGCTCACGCTTGCTTCGTCACCAGCTTCATCACCGCTATACTGTTCTTCGTTTTCGTCGTCCTTTTTTTGACGATCTAATAGAGTCGGCTTTTGCAGTCGCAGCAACCTTCCTGACAAGGTTTGCCTTTTGCTTTCTTGAGGTTACCATCACGACTACAACCCCCCTTTTTCGGGCCCTCGTTTTACCGATTTTGCTATCCTGGGACCTCCGAACAGCCGCCCACTGTCGCCTGCTTCACATTTGACTTTTGTTAGTAGACTCAGCTTTGGGCAGAAGGAACAACCACAGCACCGGCAGCTTCATTTGGCGCGCTTTGTCACTTCAGTTTGTTCGCCCCGTTGGCTGATACGAAGGACAGCCACAACGATGACGATGGCTGAGACGGCTAAGGCGCTGACCGTAATCTATCACAGAAAATGTGATTTTGGACCGATTTTTGACATCACTAGAGAGGAAACAAGGGTAAGCGTATGAGGAGGGGCCGAGCAACTCACAACGGAGGGCAGTTCTCTCGTTGGCATTGCTGCGACCACGATGAAATGGCATCGTAACGCGAGAAGAGGACATTTTGGCCCCCATTTGCTGAACAATAAGTAAGGAGTCTGAAGGGTGGTGCCTTCACTGCTAGCGCGTCATACTCTGCGTTGGATTATAACGACTGTATTTAACAGCTGTATAGCCTTTTTGCCTCATAACTCCGTGCCATCTTGAAGGAAATATTGTATCTCTAGCATATTTGTATAATAAGCATCTAAATAAAGAATCATTGCGCGATGTACTATTATGATTATTTGCCTTTCTATAAATTAGGTTTTGTTTTGTGTGTATAGCATAGTAACAATAGAACGTTTTCGCATCAGCAATAACTTGGTTTAAATGAGTATTGAACTAGCTGCTTTCACTATAATCTTCAAAAATAACAAAAATAAACATATAATAACATAGAAATGATTTACTCTACAGTATTCGACGCTCATTGGGAGCCAACAACCTATCGAGCAAAGATTGACGGATCAATTGTTATGATATTTCTTATTTTTCGATATCTAGCTTTTAGCTGCCAATTTTTAGTTTATACATAT